>NW_027641484.1:0-32760 GCF_949987615.1 Pollachius pollachius
TTGCTCAAAACTAATGGAATTCACTCCCAAATGGTGGTTTATGCTTAAATAACCCTTTTGTAAGCATAATAACACGTTTCCATTGAAAGAAACAGAAATATTCACATGTCAAGTTTTTATGCGTGCAAAATGCTTTTCAGAGCGAGAGAAGCACTTTTTGACCAACAATGTGATTCTGACCTTTCAATTTTGATATTGCTCAAAACTAATGGAATTCACTCCCAAATGGTGGTTTATGCTCAAATAACCCTTTTGTAAGCATAATAACACGTTTCCATTGAAAGTAACAGAAATATTCACATGTCAAGTTTTTATGCGTGCAAAATGCTTTTCAGAGCGAGAGAAGCACTTTTTGACCAACAATGTGATTTTTACCTTACAATGTTGATATTGCTCAAAACTAATGGAATTCACTCCCAAATGGTGGTTTATGCTTAAATAACCCTTTTGTAAGCATAATAACACGTTTCCATTGAAAGTAACAGAAATATTCACATGTCAAGTTTTTATGTGTGCAAAATGCTTTTCAGAGCGAGAGAAGCACTTTTTGACCAACAATGTGATTCTGACCTTTCAATTTTGATATTGCTCAAAACTAATGGAATTCACTCCCAAATGGTGGTTTATGCTTAAATAACCCTTTTGTAAGCATAATAACACGTTTCCATTGAAAGAAACAGAAATATTCACATGTCAAGTTTTTATGCGTGCAAAATGCTTTTCAGAGCGAGAGAAGCACTTTTTGACCAACAATGTGATTCTGACCTTTCAATTTTGATATTGCTCAAAACTAATGGAATTCACTCCCAAATGGTGGTTTATGCTCAAATAACCCTTTTGTAAGCATAATAACACGTTTCCATTGAAAGTAACAGAAATATTCACATGTCAAGTTTTTATGCGTGCAAAATGCTTTTCAGAGCGAGAGAAGCACTTTTTGACCAACAATGTGATTTTTACCTTACAATGTTGATATTGCTCAAAACTAATGGAATTCACTCCCAAATGGTGGTTTATGCTTAAATAACCCTTTTGTAAGCATAATAACACGTTTCCATTGAAAGTAACAGAAATATTCACATGTCAAGTTTTTATGTGTGCAAAATGCTTTTCAGAGCGAGAGAAGCACTTTTTGACCAACAATGTGATTCTGACCTTTCAATTTTGATATTGCTCAAAACTAATGGAATTCACTCCCAAATGGTGGTTTATGCTTAAATAACCCTTTTGTAAGCATAGTAACACGTTTCCATTGAAAGAAACAGAAATATTCACATGTCAAGTTTTTATGCGTGCAAAATGCTTTTCAGAGCGAGAGAAGCACTTTTTGACCAACAATGTGATTCTGACCTTTCAATTTTGATATTGCTCAAAACTAATGGAATTCACTCCCAAATGGTGGTTTATGCTCAAATAACCCTTTTGTAAGCATAATAACACGTTTCCATTGAAAGTAACAGAAATATTCACATGTCAAGTTTTTATGCGTGCAAAATGCTTTTCAGAGCGAGAGAAGCACTTTTTGACCAACAATGTGATTTTTACCTTACAATGTTGATATTGCTCAAAACTAATGGAATTCACTCCCAAATGGTGGTTTATGCTTAAATAACCCTTTTGTAAGCATAATAACACGTTTCCATTGAAAGAAACAGAAATATTCACATGTCAAGTTTTTATGTGTGCAAAATGCTTTTCAGAGCGAGAGAAGCACTTTTTGACCAACAATGTGATTCTGACCTTTCAATTTTGATAATGCTCAAAACTAATGGAATTCACTCCCAAATGGTGGTTTATGCTTAAATAACCCTTTTGTAAGCATAATAACACGTTTCCATTGAAAGAAACAGAAATATTCACATGTCAAGTTTTTATGCGTGCAAAATGCTTTTCAGAGCGAGAGAAGCACTTTTTGACCAACAATGTGATTCTGACCTTTCAATTTTGATATTGCTCAAAACTAATGGAATTCACTCCCAAATGGTGGTTTATGCTTAAATAACCCTTTTGTAAGCATAATAACACGTTTCCATTGAAAGTAACAGAAATATTCACATGTCAAGTTTTTATGCGTGCAAAATGCTTTTCAGAGCGAGAGAAGCACTTTTTGACCAACAATGTGATTTTTACCTTACAATGTTGATATTGCTCAAAACTAATGGAATTCACTCCCAAATGGTGGTTTATGCTTAAATAACCCTTTTGTAAGCATAATAACACGTTTCCATTGAAAGTAACAGAAATATTCACATGTCAAGTTTTTATGTGTGCAAAATGCTTTTCAGAGCGAGAGAAGCACTTTTTGACCAACAATGTGACTCTGACCTTTCAATTTTGATATTGCTCAAAACTAATGGAATTCACTCCCAAATGGTGGTTTATGCTTAAATAACCCTTTTGTAAGCATAATAACACGTTTCCATTGAAAGAAACAGAAATATTCACATGTCAAGTTTTTATGCGTGCAAAATGCTTTTCAGAGCGAGAGAAGCACTTTTTGACCAACAATGTGATTCTGACCTTTCAATTTTGATATTGCTCAAAACTAATGGAATTCACTCCCAAATGGTGGTTTATGCTTAAATAACCCTTTTGTAAGCATAATAACACGTTTCCATTGAAAGTAACAGAAATATTCACATGTCAAGTTTTTATGTGTGCAAAATGCTTTTCAGAGCGAGAGAAGCACTTTTTGACCAACAATGTGACTCTGACCTTTCAATTTTGATATTGCTCAAAACTAATGGAATTCACTCCCAAATGGTGGTTTATGCTTAAATAACCCTTTTTTAAGCATAATAACACGTTTCCATTGAAAGTAACAGAAATATTCACATGTCAAGTTTTTATGTGTGCAAAATGCTTTTCAGAGCGAGAGAAGCACTTTTTGACCAACAATGTGATTCTGACCTTTCAATTTTGATATTGCTCAAAACTAATGGAATTCACTCCCAAATGGTGGTTTATGCTTAAATAACCCTTTTGTAAGCATAATAACACGTTTCCATTGAAATAAACAGAAATATTCACATGTCAAGTTTTTATGCGTGCAAAATGCTTTTCAGAGCGAGAGAAGCACTTTTTGACCAACAATGTGATTCTGACCTTTCAATTTTGATATTGCTCAAAACTAATGGAATTCACTCCCAAATGGTGGTTTATGCTCAAATAACCCTTTTGTAAGCATAATAACACGTTTCCATTGAAAGTAACAGAAATATTCACATGTCAAGTTTTTATGCGTGCAAAATGCTTTTCAGAGCGAGAGAAGCACTTTTTGACCAACAATGTGATTTTTACCTTACAATGTTGATATTGCTCAAAACTAATGGAATTCACTCCCAAATGGTGGTTTATGCTTAAATAACCCTTTTGTAAGCATAATAACACGTTTCCATTGAAAGTAACAGAAATATTCACATGTCAAGTTTTTATGTGTGCAAAATGCTTTTCAGAGCGAGAGAAGCACTTTTTGACCAACAATGTGATTCTGACCTTTCAATTTTGATATTGCTCAAAACTAATGGAATTCACTCCCAAATGGTGGTTTATGCTTAAATAACCCTTTTGTAAGCATAATAACACGTTTCCATTGAAAGTAACAGAAATATTCACATGTCAAGTTTTTATGTGTGCAAAATGCTTTTCAGAGCGAGAGAAGCACTTTTTGACCAACAATGTGATTCTGACCTTTCAATTTTGATAATGCTCAAAACTAATGGAATTCACTCCCAAATGGTGGTTTATGCTTAAATAACCCTTTTGTAAGCATAATAACACGTTTCCATTGAAAGAAACAGAAATATTCACATGTCAAGTTTTTATGCGTGCAAAATGCTTTTCAGAGCGAGAGAAGCACTTTTTGACCAACAATGTGATTTTTACCTTACAATGTTGATATTACTCAAAACTAATGGAATTCACTCCCAAATGGTGGTTTATGCTTAAATAACCCTTTTGTAAGCATAATAACACGTTTCCATTGAAAGTAACAGAAATATTCACATGTCAAGTTTTTATGCGTGCAAAATGCTTTTCAGAGCGAGAGAAGCACTTTTTGACCAACAATGTGATTCTGACCTTTCAATTTTGATAATGCTCAAAACTAATGGAATTCACTCCCAAATGGTGGTTTGTGCTTAAATAACCCTTTTGTAAGCATAATAACACGTTTCCATTGAAAGAAACAGAAATATTCACATGGCAAGTTTTTATGCGTGCAAAATGCTTTTCAGAGCGAGAGAAGCACTTTTTGACCAACAATGTGATTCTGACCTTTCAATTTTGATATTGCTCAAAACTAATGGAATTCACTCCCAAATGGTGGTTTATGCTTAAATAACCCTTTTGTAAGCATAATAACACGTTTCCATTGAAAGTAACAGAAATATTCACATGTCAAGTTTTTATGCGTGCAAAATGCTTTTCAGAGCGAGAGAAGCACTTTTTGACCAACAATGTGATTTTTACCTTACAATGTTGATATTGCTCAAAACTAATGGAATTCACTCCCAAATGGTGGTTTATGCTTAAATAACCCTTTTGTAAGCATAATAACACGTTTCCATTGAAAGAAACAGAAATATTCACATGTCAAGTTTTTATGCGTGCAAAATGCTTTTCAGAGCGAGAGAAGCACTTTTTGACCAACAATGTGATTCTGACCTTTCAATTTTGATATTGCTCAAAACTAATGGAATTCACTCCCAAATGGTGGTTTATGCTCAAATAACCCTTTTGTAAGCATAATAACACGTTTCCATTGAAAGTAACAGAAATATTCACATGTCAAGTTTTTATGCGTGCAAAATGCTTTTCAGAGCGAGAGAAGCACTTTTTGACCAACAATGTGATTTTTACCTTACAATGTTGATATTGCTCAAAACTAATGGAATTCACTCCCAAATGGTGGTTTATGCTTAAATAACCCTTTTGTAAGCATAATAACACGTTTCCATTGAAAGTAACAGAAATATTCACATGTCAAGTTTTTATGTGTGCAAAATGCTTTTCAGAGCGAGAGAAGCACTTTTTGACCAACAATGTGATTCTGACCTTTCAATTTTGATATTGCTCAAAACTAATGGAATTCACTCCCAAATGGTGGTTTATGCTTAAATAACCCTTTTGTAAGCATAATAACACGTTTCCATTGAAAGAAACAGAAATATTCACATGTCAAGTTTTTATGCGTGCAAAATGCTTTTCAGAGCGAGAGAAGCACTTTTTGACCAACAATGTGATTCTGACCTTTCAATTTTGATATTGCTCAAAACTAATGGAATTCACTCCCAAATGGTGGTTTATGCTCAAATAACCCTTTTGTAAGCATAATAACACGTTTCCATTGAAAGTAACAGAAATATTCACATGTCAAGTTTTTATGCGTGCAAAATGCTTTTCAGAGCGAGAGAAGCACTTTTTGACCAACAATGTGATTTTTACCTTACAATGTTGATATTGCTCAAAACTAATGGAATTCACTCCCAAATGGTGGTTTATGCTTAAATAACCCTTTTGTAAGCATAATAACACGTTTCCATTGAAAGTAACAGAAATATTCACATGTCAAGTTTTTATGTGTGCAAAATGCTTTTCAGAGCGAGAGAAGCACTTTTTGACCAACAATGTGATTTTTACCTTACAATGTTGATATTGCTCAAAACTAATGGAATTCACTCCCAAATGGTGGTTTATGCTTAAATAACCCTTTTGTAAGCATAATAACACGTTTCCATTGAAAGTAACAGAAATATTCACATGTCAAGTTTTTATGTGTGCAAAATGCTTTTCAGAGCGAGAGAAGCACTTTTTGACCAACAATGTGACTCTGACCTTTCAATTTTGATATTGCTCAAAACTAATGGAATTCACTCCCAAATGGTGGTTTATGCTTAAATAACCCTTTTTTAAGCATAATAACACGTTTCCATTGAAAGTAACAGAAATATTCACATGTCAAGTTTTTATGTGTGCAAAATGCTTTTCAGAGCGAGAGAAGCACTTTTTGACCAACAATGTGATTCTGACCTTTCAATTTTGATATTGCTCAAAACTAATGGAATTCACTCCCAAATGGTGGTTTATGCTTAAATAACCCTTTTGTAAGCATAGTAACACGTTTCCATTGAAAGAAACAGAAATATTCACATGTCAAGTTTTTATGCGTGCAAAATGCTTTTCAGAGCGAGAGAAGCACTTTTTGACCAACAATGTGATTCTGACCTTTCAATTTTGATATTGCTCAAAACTAATGGAATTCACTCCCAAATGGTGGTTTATGCTCAAATAACCCTTTTGTAAGCATAATAACACGTTTCCATTGAAAGTAACAGAAATATTCACATGTCAAGTTTTTATGCGTGCAAAATGCTTTTCAGAGCGAGAGAAGCACTTTTTGACCAACAATGTGATTTTTACCTTACAATGTTGATATTGCTCAAAACTAATGGAATTCACTCCCAAATGGTGGTTTATGCTTAAATAACCCTTTTGTAAGCATAATAACACGTTTCCATTGAAAGTAACAGAAATATTCACATGTCAAGTTTTTATGTGTGCAAAATGCTTTTCAGAGCGAGAGAAGCACTTTTTGACCAACAATGTGATTCTGACCTTTCAATTTTGATATTGCTCAAAACTAATGGAATTCACTCCCAAATGGTGGTTTATGCTTAAATAACCCTTTTGTAAGCATAGTAACACGTTTCCATTGAAAGAAACAGAAATATTCACATGTCAAGTTTTTATGCGTGCAAAATGCTTTTCAGAGCGAGAGAAGCACTTTTTGACCAACAATGTGATTCTGACCTTTCAATTTTGATATTGCTCAAAACTAATGGAATTCACTCCCAAATGGTGGTTTATGCTCAAATAACCCTTTTGTAAGCATAATAACACGTTTCCATTGAAAGTAACAGAAATATTCACATGTCAAGTTTTTATGCGTGCAAAATGCTTTTCAGAGCGAGAGAAGCACTTTTTGACCAACAATGTGATTTTTACCTTACAATGTTGATATTGCTCAAAACTAATGGAATTCACTCCCAAATGGTGGTTTATGCTTAAATAACCCTTTTGTAAGCATAATAACACGTTTCCATTGAAAGAAACAGAAATATTCACATGTCAAGTTTTTATGTGTGCAAAATGCTTTTCAGAGCGAGAGAAGCACTTTTTGACCAACAATGTGATTCTGACCTTTCAATTTTGATAATGCTCAAAACTAATGGAATTCACTCCCAAATGGTGGTTTATGCTTAAATAACCCTTTTGTAAGCATAATAACACGTTTCCATTGAAAGTAACAGAAATATTCACATGTCAAGTTTTTATGCGTGCAAAATGCTTTTCAGAGCGAGAGAAGCACTTTTTGACCAACAATGTGATTCTGACCTTTCAATTTTGATATTGCTCAAAACTAATGGAATTCACTCCCAAATGGTGGTTTATGCTTAAATAACCCTTTTGTAAGCATAATAACACGTTTCCATTGAAAGTAACAGAAATATTCACATGTCAAGTTTTTATGCGTGCAAAATGCTTTTCAGAGCGAGAGAAGCACTTTTTGACCAACAATGTGATTTTTACCTTACAATGTTGATATTGCTCAAAACTAATGGAATTCACTCCCAAATGGTGGTTTATGCTTAAATAACCCTTTTGTAAGCATAATAACACGTTTCCATTGAAAGTAACAGAAATATTCACATGTCAAGTTTTTATGTGTGCAAAATGCTTTTCAGAGCGAGAGAAGCACTTTTTGACCAACAATGTGACTCTGACCTTTCAATTTTGATATTGCTCAAAACTAATGGAATTCACTCCCAAATGGTGGTTTATGCTTAAATAACCCTTTTTTAAGCATAATAACACGTTTCCATTGAAAGTAACAGAAATATTCACATGTCAAGTTTTTATGTGTGCAAAATGCTTTTCAGAGCGAGAGAAGCACTTTTTGACCAACAATGTGATTCTGACCTTTCAATTTTGATATTGCTCAAAACTAATGGAATTCACTCCCAAATGGTGGTTTATGCTTAAATAACCCTTTTGTAAGCATAATAACACGTTTCCATTGAAAGAAACAGAAATATTCACATGTCAAGTTTTTATGCGTGCAAAATGCTTTTCAGAGCGAGAGAAGCACTTTTTGACCAACAATGTGATTCTGACCTTTCAATTTTGATATTGCTCAAAACTAATGGAATTCACTCCCAAATGGTGGTTTATGCTCAAATAACCCTTTTGTAAGCATAATAACACGTTTCCATTGAAAGTAACAGAAATATTCACATGTCAAGTTTTTATGCGTGCAAAATGCTTTTCAGAGCGAGAGAAGCACTTTTTGACCAACAATGTGATTTTTACCTTACAATGTTGATATTGCTCAAAACTAATGGAATTCACTCCCAAATGGTGGTTTATGCTTAAATAACCCTTTTGTAAGCATAATAACACGTTTCCATTGAAAGTAACAGAAATATTCACATGTCAAGTTTTTATGTGTGCAAAATGCTTTTCAGAGCGAGAGAAGCACTTTTTGACCAACAATGTGATTCTGACCTTTCAATTTTGATATTGCTCAAAACTAATGGAATTCACTCCCAAATGGTGGTTTATGCTTAAATAACCCTTTTGTAAGCATAATAACACGTTTCCATTGAAAGTAACAGAAATATTCACATGTCAAGTTTTTATGTGTGCAAAATGCTTTTCAGAGCGAGAGAAGCACTTTTTGACCAACAATGTGATTCTGACCTTTCAATTTTGATAATGCTCAAAACTAATGGAATTCACTCCCAAATGGTGGTTTATGCTTAAATAACCCTTTTGTAAGCATAATAACACGTTTCCATTGAAAGAAACAGAAATATTCACATGTCAAGTTTTTATGCGTGCAAAATGCTTTTCAGAGCGAGAGAAGCACTTTTTGACCAACAATGTGATTTTTACCTTACAATGTTGATATTACTCAAAACTAATGGAATTCACTCCCAAATGGTGGTTTATGCTTAAATAACCCTTTTGTAAGCATAATAACACGTTTCCATTGAAAGTAACAGAAATATTCACATGTCAAGTTTTTATGCGTGCAAAATGCTTTTCAGAGCGAGAGAAGCACTTTTTGACCAACAATGTGATTCTGACCTTTCAATTTTGATAATGCTCAAAACTAATGGAATTCACTCCCAAATGGTGGTTTGTGCTTAAATAACCCTTTTGTAAGCATAATAACACGTTTCCATTGAAAGAAACAGAAATATTCACATGTCAAGTTTTTATGCGTGCAAAATGCTTTTCAGAGCGAGAGAAGCACTTTTTGACCAACAATGTGATTCTGACCTTTCAATTTTGATATTGCTCAAAACTAATGGAATTCACTCCCAAATGGTGGTTTATGCTTAAATAACCCTTTTGTAAGCATAATAACACGTTTCCATTGAAAGTAACAGAAATATTCACATGTCAAGTTTTTATGCGTGCAAAATGCTTTTCAGAGCGAGAGAAGCACTTTTTGACCAACAATGTGATTTTTACCTTACAATGTTGATATTGCTCAAAACTAATGGAATTCACTCCCAAATGGTGGTTTATGCTTAAATAACCCTTTTGTAAGCATAATAACACGTTTCCATTGAAAGAAACAGAAATATTCACATGTCAAGTTTTTATGCGTGCAAAATGCTTTTCAGAGCGAGAGAAGCACTTTTTGACCAACAATGTGATTCTGACCTTTCAATTTTGATATTGCTCAAAACTAATGGAATTCACTCCCAAATGGTGGTTTATGCTCAAATAACCCTTTTGTAAGCATAATAACACGTTTCCATTGAAAGTAACAGAAATATTCACATGTCAAGTTTTTATGCGTGCAAAATGCTTTTCAGAGCGAGAGAAGCACTTTTTGACCAACAATGTGATTTTTACCTTACAATGTTGATATTGCTCAAAACTAATGGAATTCACTCCCAAATGGTGGTTTATGCTTAAATAACCCTTTTGTAAGCATAATAACACGTTTCCATTGAAAGTAACAGAAATATTCACATGTCAAGTTTTTATGTGTGCAAAATGCTTTTCAGAGCGAGAGAAGCACTTTTTGACCAACAATGTGATTCTGACCTTTCAATTTTGATATTGCTCAAAACTAATGGAATTCACTCCCAAATGGTGGTTTATGCTTAAATAACCCTTTTGTAAGCATAATAACACGTTTCCATTGAAAGAAACAGAAATATTCACATGTCAAGTTTTTATGCGTGCAAAATGCTTTTCAGAGCGAGAGAAGCACTTTTTGACCAACAATGTGATTCTGACCTTTCAATTTTGATATTGCTCAAAACTAATGGAATTCACTCCCAAATGGTGGTTTATGCTTAAATAACCCTTTTGTAAGCATAATAACACGTTTCCATTGAAAGAAACAGAAATATTCACATGTCAAGTTTTTATGCGTGCAAAATGCTTTTCAGAGCGAGAGAAGCACTTTTTGACCAACAATGTGACTCTGACCTTTCAATTTTGATATTGCTCAAAACTAATGGAATTCACTCCCAAATGGTGGTTTATGCTTAAATAACCCTTTTGTAAGCATAATAACACGTTTCCATTGAAAGAAACAGAAATATTCACATGTCAAGTTTTTATGCGTGCAAAATGCTTTTCAGAGCGAGAGAAGCACTTTTTGACCAACAATGTGATTTTTACCTTACAATGTTGATATTGCTCAAAACTAATGGAATTCACTCCCAAATGGTGGTTTATGCTTAAATAACCCTTTTGTAAGCATAATAACACGTTTCCATTGAAAGTAACAGAAATATTCACATGTCAAGTTTTTATGTGTGCAAAATGCTTTTCAGAGCGAGAGAAGCACTTTTTGACCAACAATGTGATTCTGACCTTTCAATTTTGATATTGCTCAAAACTAATGGAATTCACTCCCAAATGGTGGTTTATGCTTAAATAACCCTTTTGTAAGCATAATAACACGTTTCCATTGAAAGTAACAGAAATATTCACATGTCAAGTTTTTATGTGTGCAAAATGCTTTTCAGAGCGAGAGAAGCACTTTTTGACCAACAATGTGATTCTGACCTTTCAATTTTGATAATGCTCAAAACTAATGGAATTCACTCCCAAATGGTGGTTTACGCTTAAATAACCCTTTTGTAAGCATAATAACACGTTTCCATTGAAAGAAACAGAAATATTCACATGTCAAGTTTTTATGCGTGCAAAATGCTTTTCAGAGCGAGAGAAGCACTTTTTGACCAACAATGTGATTTTTACCTTACAATGTTGATATTACTCAAAACTAATGGAATTCACTCCCAAATGGTGGTTTATGCTTAAATAACCCTTTTGTAAGCATAATAACACGTTTCCATTGAAAGTAACAGAAATATTCACATGTCAAGTTTTTATGCGTGCAAAATGCTTTTCAGAGCGAGAGAAGCACTTTTTGACCAACAATGTGATTCTGACCTTTCAATTTTGATATTGCTCAAAACTAATGGAATTCACTCCCAAATGGTGGTTTATGCTTAAATAACCCTTTTGTAAGCATAATAACACGTTTCCATTGAAAGTAACAGAAATATTCACATGTCAAGTTTTTATGCGTGCAAAATGCTTTTCAGAGCGAGAGAAGCACTTTTTGACCAACAATGTGATTTTTACCTTACAATGTTGATATTGCTCAAAACTAATGGAATTCACTCCCAAATGGTGGTTTATGCTTAAATAACCCTTTTGTAAGCATAATAACACGTTTCCATTGAAAGTAACAGAAATATTCACATGTCAAGTTTTTATGTGTGCAAAATGCTTTTCAGAGCGAGAGAAGCACTTTTTGACCAACAATGTGATTCTGACCTTTCAATTTTGATAATGCTCAAAACTAATGGAATTCACTCCCAAATGGTGGTTTATGCTTAAATAACCCTTTTGTAAGCATAATAACACGTTTCCATTGAAAGAAACAGAAATATTCACATGTCAAGTTTTTATGCGTGCAAAATGCTTTTCAGAGCGAGAGAAGCACTTTTTGACCAACAATGTGATTCTGACCTTTCAATTTTGATATTGCTCAAAACTAATGGAATTCACTCCCAAATGGTGGTTTATGCTTAAATAACCCTTTTGTAAGCATAATAACACGTTTCCATTGAAAGTAACAGAAATATTCACATGTCAAGTTTTTATGCGTGCAAAATGCTTTTCAGAGCGAGAGAAGCACTTTTTGACCAACAATGTGATTTTTACCTTACAATGTTGATATTGCTCAAAACTAATGGAATTCACTCCCAAATGGTGGTTTATGCTTAAATAACCCTTTTGTAAGCATAATAACACGTTTCCATTGAATGTAACAGAAATATTCACATGTCAAGTTTTTATGTGTGCAAAATGCTTTTCAGAGCGAGAGAAGCACTTTTTGACCAACAATGTGATTCTGACCTTTCAATTTTGATATTGCTCAAAACTAATGGAATTCACTCCCAAATGGTGGTTTATGCTTAAATAACCCTTTTGTAAGCATAATAACACGTTTCCATTGAAAGTAACAGAAATATTCACATGTCAAGTTTTTATGCGTGCAAAATGCTTTTCAGAGCGAGAGAAGCACTTTTTGACCAACAATGTGATTTTTACCTTACAATGTTGATATTGCTCAAAACTAATGGAATTCACTCCCAAATGGTGGTTTATGCTTAAATAACCCTTTTGTAAGCATAATAACACGTTTCCATTGAATGTAACAGAAATATTCACATGTCAAGTTTTTATGTGTGCAAAATGCTTTTCAGAGCGAGAGAAGCACTTTTTGACCAACAATGTGATTCTGACCTTTCAATTTTGATATTGCTCAAAACTAATGGAATTCACTCCCAAATGGTGGTTTATGCTTAAATAACCCTTTTGTAAGCATAATAACACGTTTCCATTGAAAGAAACAGAAATATTCACATGTCAAGTTTTTATGTGTGCAAAATGCTTTTCAGAGCGAGAGAAGCACTTTTTGACCAACAATGTGATTCTGACCTTTCAATTTTGATAATGCTCAAAACTAATGGAATTCACTCCCAAATGGTGGTTTATGCTCAAATAACCCTTTTGTAAGCATAATAACACGTTTCCATTGAAAGTAACAGAAATATTCACATGTCAAGTTTTTATGCGTGCAAAATGCTTTTCAGAGCGAGAGAAGCACTTTTTGACCAACAATGTGATTTTTACCTTACAATGTTGATATTGCTCAAAACTAATGGAATTCACTCCCAAATGGTGGTTTATGCTTAAATAACCCTTTTGTAAGCATAATAACACGTTTCCATTGAAAGTAACAGAAATATTCACATGTCAAGTTTTTATGTGTGCAAAATGCTTTTCAGAGCGAGAGAAGCACTTTTTGACCAACAATGTGATTTTTACCTTACAATGTTGATATTGCTCAAAACTAATGGAATTCACTCCCAAATGGTGGTTTATGCTTAAATAACCCTTTTGTAAGCATAATAACACGTTTCCATTGAAAGTAACAGAAATATTCACATGTCAAGTTTTTATGTGTGCAAAATGCTTTTCAGAGCGAGAGAAGCACTTTTTGACCAACAATGTGACTCTGACCTTTCAATTTTGATATTGCTCAAAACTAATGGAATTCACTCCCAAATGGTGGTTTATGCTTAAATAACCCTTTTTTAAGCATAATAACACGTTTCCATTGAAAGTAACAGAAATATTCACATGTCAAGTTTTTATGTGTGCAAAATGCTTTTCAGAGCGAGAGAAGCACTTTTTGACCAACAATGTGATTCTGACCTTTCAATTTTGATATTGCTCAAAACTAATGGAATTCACTCCCAAATGGTGGTTTATGCTTAAATAACCCTTTTGTAAGCATAGTAACACGTTTCCATTGAAAGAAACAGAAATATTCACATGTCAAGTTTTTATGCGTGCAAAATGCTTTTCAGAGCGAGAGAAGCACTTTTTGACCAACAATGTGATTCTGACCTTTCAATTTTGATATTGCTCAAAACTAATGGAATTCACTCCCAAATGGTGGTTTATGCTCAAATAACCCTTTTGTAAGCATAATAACACGTTTCCATTGAAAGTAACAGAAATATTCACATGTCAAGTTTTTATGCGTGCAAAATGCTTTTCAGAGCGAGAGAAGCACTTTTTGACCAACAATGTGATTTTTACCTTACAATGTTGATATTGCTCAAAACTAATGGAATTCACTCCCAAATGGTGGTTTATGCTTAAATAACCCTTTTGTAAGCATAATAACACGTTTCCATTGAAAGAAACAGAAATATTCACATGTCAAGTTTTTATGTGTGCAAAATGCTTTTCAGAGCGAGAGAAGCACTTTTTGACCAACAATGTGATTCTGACCTTTCAATTTTGATAATGCTCAAAACTAATGGAATTCACTCCCAAATGGTGGTTTATGCTTAAATAACCCTTTTGTAAGCATAATAACACGTTTCCATTGAAAGAAACAGAAATATTCACATGTCAAGTTTTTATGCGTGCAAAATGCTTTTCAGAGCGAGAGAAGCACTTTTTGACCAACAATGTGATTCTGACCTTTCAATTTTGATATTGCTCAAAACTAATGGAATTCACTCCCAAATGGTGGTTTATGCTTAAATAACCCTTTTGTAAGCATAATAACACGTTTCCATTGAAAGTAACAGAAATATTCACATGTCAAGTTTTTATGTGTGCAAAATGCTTTTCAGAGCGAGAGAAGCACTTTTTGACCAACAATGTGACTCTGACCTTTCAATTTTGATATTGCTCAAAACTAATGGAATTCACTCCCAAATGGTGGTTTATGCTTAAATAACCCTTTTTTAAGCATAATAACACGTTTCCATTGAAAGTAACAGAAATATTCACATGTCAAGTTTTTATGTGTGCAAAATGCTTTTCAGAGCGAGAGAAGCACTTTTTGACCAACAATGTGATTCTGACCTTTCAATTTTGATATTGCTCAAAACTAATGGAATTCACTCCCAAATGGTGGTTTATGCTTAAATAACCCTTTTGTAAGCATAATAACACGTTTCCATTGAAATAAACAGAAATATTCACATGTCAAGTTTTTATGCGTGCAAAATGCTTTTCAGAGCGAGAGAAGCACTTTTTGACCAACAATGTGATTCTGACCTTTCAATTTTGATATTGCTCAAAACTAATGGAATTCACTCCCAAATGGTGGTTTATGCTCAAATAACCCTTTTGTAAGCATAATAACACGTTTCCATTGAAAGTAACAGAAATATTCACATGTCAAGTTTTTATGCGTGCAAAATGCTTTTCAGAGCGAGAGAAGCACTTTTTGACCAACAATGTGATTTTTACCTTACAATGTTGATATTGCTCAAAACTAATGGAATTCACTCCCAAATGGTGGTTTATGCTTAAATAACCCTTTTGTAAGCATAATAACACGTTTCCATTGAAAGTAACAGAAATATTCACATGTCAAGTTTTTATGTGTGCAAAATGCTTTTCAGAGCGAGAGAAGCACTTTTTGACCAACAATGTGATTCTGACCTTTCAATTTTGATATTGCTCAAAACTAATGGAATTCACTCCCAAATGGTGGTTTATGCTTAAATAACCCTTTTGTAAGCATAATAACACGTTTCCATTGAAAGTAACAGAAATATTCACATGTCAAGTTTTTATGTGTGCAAAATGCTTTTCAGAGCGAGAGAAGCACTTTTTGACCAACAATGTGATTCTGACCTTTCAATTTTGATAATGCTCAAAACTAATGGAATTCACTCCCAAATGGTGGTTTATGCTTAAATAACCCTTTTGTAAGCATAATAACACGTTTCCATTGAAAGAAACAGAAATATTCACATGTCAAGTTTTTATGCGTGCAAAATGCTTTTCAGAGCGAGAGAAGCACTTTTTGACCAACAATGTGATTTTTACCTTACAATGTTGATATTACTCAAAACTAATGGAATTCACTCCCAAATGGTGGTTTATGCTTAAATAACCCTTTTGTAAGCATAATAACACGTTTCCATTGAAAGTAACAGAAATATTCACATGTCAAGTTTTTATGCGTGCAAAATGCTTTTCAGAGCGAGAGAAGCACTTTTTGACCAACAATGTGATTCTGACCTTTCAATTTTGATATTGCTCAAAACTAATGGAATTCACTCCCAAATGGTGGTTTATGCTTAAATAACCCTTTTGTAAGCATAATAACACGTTTCCATTGAAAGTAACAGAAATATTCACATGTCAAGTTTTTATGCGTGCAAAATGCTTTTCAGAGCGAGAGAAGCACTTTTTGACCAACAATGTGATTTTTACCTTACAATGTTGATATTGCTCAAAACTAATGGAATTCACTCCCAAATGGTGGTTTATGCTTAAATAACCCTTTTGTAAGCATAATAACACGTTTCCATTGAAAGAAACAGAAATATTCACATGTCAAGTTTTTATGCGTGCAAAATGCTTTTCAGAGCGAGAGAAGCACTTTTTGACCAACAATGTGATTCTGACCTTTCAATTTTGATATTGCTCAAAACTAATGGAATTCACTCCCAAATGGTGGTTTATGCTCAAATAACCCTTTTGTAAGCATAATAACACGTTTCCATTGAAAGTAACAGAAATATTCACATGTCAAGTTTTTATGCGTGCAAAATGCTTTTCAGAGCGAGAGAAGCACTTTTTGACCAACAATGTGATTTTTACCTTACAATGTTGATATTGCTCAAAACTAATGGAATTCACTCCCAAATGGTGGTTTATGCTTAAATAACCCTTTTGTAAGCATAATAACACGTTTCCATTGAAAGTAACAGAAATATTCACATGTCAAGTTTTTATGTGTGCAAAATGCTTTTCAGAGCGAGAGAAGCACTTTTTGACCAACAATGTGATTCTGACCTTTCAATTTTGATAATGCTCAAAACTAATGGAATTCACTCCCAAATGGTGGTTTATGCTTAAATAACCCTTTTGTAAGCATAATAACACGTTTCCATTGAAAGAAACAGAAATATTCACATGTCAAGTTTTTATGCGTGCAAAATGCTTTTCAGAGCGAGAGAAGCACTTTTTGACCAACAATGTGATTCTGACCTTTCAATTTTGATATTGCTCAAAACTAATGGAATTCACTCCCAAATGGTGGTTTATGCTTAAATAACCCTTTTGTAAGCATAATAACACGTTTCCATTGAAAGTAACAGAAATATTCACATGTCAAGTTTTTATGTGTGCAAAATGCTTTTCAGAGCGAGAGAAGCACTTTTTGACCAACAATGTGACTCTGACCTTTCAATTTTGATATTGCTCAAAACTAATGGAATTCACTCCCAAATGGTGGTTTATGCTTAAATAACCCTTTTTTAAGCATAATAACACGTTTCCATTGAAAGTAACAGAAATATTCACATGTCAAGTTTTTATGTGTGCAAAATGCTTTTCAGAGCGAGAGAAGCACTTTTTGACCAACAATGTGATTCTGACCTTTCAATTTTGATATTGCTCAAAACTAATGGAATTCACTCCCAAATGGTGGTTTATGCTTAAATAACCCTTTTGTAAGCATAATAACACGTTTCCATTGAAATAAACAGAAATATTCACATGTCAAGTTTTTATGCGTGCAAAATGCTTTTCAGAGCGAGAGAAGCACTTTTTGACCAACAATGTGATTCTGACCTTTCAATTTTGATATTGCTCAAAACTAATGGAATTCACTCCCAAATGGTGGTTTATGCTCAAATAACCCTTTTGTAAGCATAATAACACGTTTCCATTGAAAGTAACAGAAATATTCACATGTCAAGTTTTTATGCGTGCAAAATGCTTTTCAGAGCGAGAGAAGCACTTTTTGACCAACAATGTGATTTTTACCTTACAATGTTGATATTGCTCAAAACTAATGGAATTCACTCCCAAATGGTGGTTTATGCTTAAATAACCCTTTTGTAAGCATAATAACACGTTTCCATTGAAAGTAACAGAAATATTCACATGTCAAGTTTTTATGTGTGCAAAATGCTTTTCAGAGCGAGAGAAGCACTTTTTGACCAACAATGTGATTCTGACCTTTCAATTTTGATATTGCTCAAAACTAATGGAATTCACTCCCAAATGGTGGTTTATGCTTAAATAACCCTTTTGTAAGCATAATAACACGTTTCCATTGAAAGTAACAGAAATATTCACATGTCAAGTTTTTATGTGTGCAAAATGCTTTTCAGAGCGAGAGAAGCACTTTTTGACCAACAATGTGATTCTGACCTTTCAATTTTGATAATGCTCAAAACTAATGGAATTCACTCCCAAATGGTGGTTTATGCTTAAATAACCCTTTTGTAAGCATAATAACACGTTTCCATTGAAAGAAACAGAAATATTCACATGTCAAGTTTTTATGCGTGCAAAATGCTTTTCAGAGCGAGAGAAGCACTTTTTGACCAACAATGTGATTTTTACCTTACAATGTTGATATTACTCAAAACTAATGGAATTCACTCCCAAATGGTGGTTTATGCTTAAATAACCCTTTTGTAAGCATAATAACACGTTTCCATTGAAAGTAACAGAAATATTCACATGTCAAGTTTTTATGCGTGCAAAATGCTTTTCAGAGCGAGAGAAGCACTTTTTGACCAACAATGTGATTCTGACCTTTCAATTTTGATATTGCTCAAAACTAATGGAATTCACTCCCAAATGGTGGTTTATGCTTAAATAACCCTTTTGTAAGCATAATAACACGTTTCCATTGAAAGTAACAGAAATATTCACATGTCAAGTTTTTATGCGTGCAAAATGCTTTTCAGAGCGAGAGAAGCACTTTTTGACCAACAATGTGATTTTTACCTTACAATGTTGATATTGCTCAAAACTAATGGAATTCACTCCCAAATGGTGGTTTATGCTTAAATAACCCTTTTGTAAGCATAATAACACGTTTCCATTGAAAGAAACAGAAATATTCACATGTCAAGTTTTTATGCGTGCAAAATGCTTTTCAGAGCGAGAGAAGCACTTTTTGACCAACAATGTGATTCTGACCTTTCAATTTTGATATTGCTCAAAACTAATGGAATTCACTCCCAAATGGTGGTTTATGCTCAAATAACCCTTTTGTAAGCATAATAACACGTTTCCATTGAAAGTAACAGAAATATTCACATGTCAAGTTTTTATGCGTGCAAAATGCTTTTCAGAGCGAGAGAAGCACTTTTTGACCAACAATGTGATTTTTACCTTACAATGTTGATATTGCTCAAAACTAATGGAATTCACTCCCAAATGGTGGTTTATGCTTAAATAACCCTTTTGTAAGCATAATAACACGTTTCCATTGAAAGTAACAGAAATATTCACATGTCAAGTTTTTATGTGTGCAAAATGCTTTTCAGAGCGAGAGAAGCACTTTTTGACCAACAATGTGATTCTGACCTTTCAATTTTGATATTGCTCAAAACTAATGGAATTCACTCCCAAATGGTGGTTTATGCTTAAATAACCCTTTTGTAAGCATAATAACACGTTTCCATTGAAAGAAACAGAAATATTCACATGTCAAGTTTTTATGCGTGCAAAATGCTTTTCAGAGCGAGAGAAGCACTTTTTGACCAACAATGTGATTCTGACCTTTCAATTTTGATATTGCTCAAAACTAATGGAATTCACTCCCAAATGGTGGTTTATGCTCAAATAACCCTTTTGTAAGCATAATAACACGTTTCCATTGAAAGTAACAGAAATATTCACATGTCAAGTTTTTATGCGTGCAAAATGCTTTTCAGAGCGAGAGAAGCACTTTTTGACCAACAATGTGATTTTTACCTTACAATGTTGATATTGCTCAAAACTAATGGAATTCACTCCCAAATGGTGGTTTATGCTTAAATAACCCTTTTGTAAGCATAATAACACGTTTCCATTGAAAGTAACAGAAATATTCACATGTCAAGTTTTTATGTGTGCAAAATGCTTTTCAGAGCGAGAGAAGCACTTTTTGACCAACAATGTGATTCTGACCTTTCAATTTTGATATTGCTCAAAACTAATGGAATTCACTCCCAAATGGTGGTTTATGCTTAAATAACCCTTTTGTAAGCATAATAACACGTTTCCATTGAAAGAAACAGAAATATTCACATGTCAAGTTTTTATGCGTGCAAAATGCTTTTCAGAGCGAGAGAAGCACTTTTTGACCAACAATGTGATTCTGACCTTTCAATTTTGATATTGCTCAAAACTAATGGAATTCACTCCCAAATGGTGGTTTATGCTCAAATAACCCTTTTGTAAGCATAATAACACGTTTCCATTGAAAGTAACAGAAATATTCACATGTCAAGTTTTTATGCGTGCAAAATGCTTTTCAGAGCGAGAGAAGCACTTTTTGACCAACAATGTGATTTTTACCTTACAATGTTGATATTGCTCAAAACTAATGGAATTCACTCCCAAATGGTGGTTTATGCTTAAATAACCCTTTTGTAAGCATAATAACACGTTTCCATTGAAAGTAACAGAAATATTCACATGTCAAGTTTTTATGTGTGCAAAATGCTTTTCAGAGCGAGAGAAGCACTTTTTGACCAACAATGTGATTCTGACCTTTCAATTTTGATATTGCTCAAAACTAATGGAATTCACTCCCAAATGGTGGTTTATGCTTAAATAACCCTTTTGTAAGCATAATAACACGTTTCCATTGAAAGAAACAGAAATATTCACATGTCAAGTTTTTATGCGTGCAAAATGCTTTTCAGAGCGAGAGAAGCACTTTTTGACCAACAATGTGATTCTGACCTTTCAATTTTGATATTGCTCAAAACTAATGGAATTCACTCCCAAATGGTGGTTTATGCTCAAATAACCCTTTTGTAAGCATAATAACACGTTTCCATTGAAAGTAACAGAAATATTCACATGTCAAGTTTTTATGCGTGCAAAATGCTTTTCAGAGCGAGAGAAGCACTTTTTGACCAACAATGTGATTTTTACCTTACAATGTTGATATTGCTCAAAACTAATGGAATTCACTCCCAAATGGTGGTTTATGCTTAAATAACCCTTTTGTAAGCATAATAACACGTTTCCATTGAAAGTAACAGAAATATTCACATGTCAAGTTTTTATGTGTGCAAAATGCTTTTCAGAGCGAGAGAAGCACTTTTTGACCAACAATGTGATTCTGACCTTTCAATTTTGATATTGCTCAAAACTAATGGAATTCACTCCCAAATGGTGGTTTATGCTTAAATAACCCTTTTGTAAGCATAGTAACACGTTTCCATTGAAAGAAACAGAAATATTCACATGTCAAGTTTTTATGCGTGCAAAATGCTTTTCAGAGCGAGAGAAGCACTTTTTGACCAACAATGTGATTCTGACCTTTCAATTTTGATATTGCTCAAAACTAATGGAATTCACTCCCAAATGGTGGTTTATGCTCAAATAACCCTTTTGTAAGCATAATAACACGTTTCCATTGAAAGTAACAGAAATATTCACATGTCAAGTTTTTATGCGTGCAAAATGCTTTTCAGAGCGAGAGAAGCACTTTTTGACCAACAATGTGATTTTTACCTTACAATGTTGATATTGCTCAAAACTAATGGAATTCACTCCCAAATGGTGGTTTATGCTTAAATAACCCTTTTGTAAGCATAATAACACGTTTCCATTGAAAGAAACAGAAATATTCACATGTCAAGTTTTTATGTGTGCAAAATGCTTTTCAGAGCGAGAGAAGCACTTTTTGACCAACAATGTGATTCTGACCTTTCAATTTTGATAATGCTCAAAACTAATGGAATTCACTCCCAAATGGTGGTTTATGCTTAAATAACCCTTTTGTAAGCATAATAACACGTTTCCATTGAAAGAAACAGAAATATTCACATGTCAAGTTTTTATGCGTGCAAAATGCTTTTCAGAGCGAGAGAAGCACTTTTTGACCAACAATGTGATTCTGACCTTTCAATTTTGATATTGCTCAAAACTAATGGAATTCACTCCCAAATGGTGGTTTATGCTTAAATAACCCTTTTGTAAGCATAATAACACGTTTCCATTGAAAGTAACAGAAATATTCACATGTCAAGTTTTTATGCGTGCAAAATGCTTTTCAGAGCGAGAGAAGCACTTTTTGACCAACAATGTGATTTTTACCTTACAATGTTGATATTGCTCAAAACTAATGGAATTCACTCCCAAATGGTGGTTTATGCTTAAATAACCCTTTTGTAAGCATAATAACACGTTTCCATTGAAAGTAACAGAAATATTCACATGTCAAGTTTTTATGTGTGCAAAATGCTTTTCAGAGCGAGAGAAGCACTTTTTGACCAACAATGTGACTCTGACCTTTCAATTTTGATATTGCTCAAAACTAATGGAATTCACTCCCAAATGGTGGTTTATGCTTAAATAACCCTTTTGTAAGCATAATAACACGTTTCCATTGAAAGAAACAGAAATATTCACATGTCAAGTTTTTATGCGTGCAAAATGCTTTTCAGAGCGAGAGAAGCACTTTTTGACCAACAATGTGATTCTGACCTTTCAATTTTGATATTGCTCAAAACTAATGGAATTCACTCCCAAATGGTGGTTTATGCTTAAATAACCCTTTTGTAAGCATAATAACACGTTTCCATTGAAAGTAACAGAAATATTCACATGTCAAGTTTTTATGTGTGCAAAATGCTTTTCAGAGCGAGAGAAGCACTTTTTGACCAACAATGTGACTCTGACCTTTCAATTTTGATATTGCTCAAAACTAATGGAATTCACTCCCAAATGGTGGTTTATGCTTAAATAACCCTTTTTTAAGCATAATAACACGTTTCCATTGAAAGTAACAGAAATATTCACATGTCAAGTTTTTATGTGTGCAAAATGCTTTTCAGAGCGAGAGAAGCACTTTTTGACCAACAATGTGATTCTGACCTTTCAATTTTGATATTGCTCAAAACTAATGGAATTCACTCCCAAATGGTGGTTTATGCTTAAATAACCCTTTTGTAAGCATAATAACACGTTTCCATTGAAATAAACAGAAATATTCACATGTCAAGTTTTTATGCGTGCAAAATGCTTTTCAGAGCGAGAGAAGCACTTTTTGACCAACAATGTGATTCTGACCTTTCAATTTTGATATTGCTCAAAACTAATGGAATTCACTCCCAAATGGTGGTTTATGCTCAAATAACCCTTTTGTAAGCATAATAACACGTTTCCATTGAAAGTAACAGAAATATTCACATGTCAAGTTTTTATGCGTGCAAAATGCTTTTCAGAGCGAGAGAAGCACTTTTTGACCAACAATGTGATTTTTACCTTACAATGTTGATATTGCTCAAAACTAATGGAATTCACTCCCAAATGGTGGTTTATGCTTAAATAACCCTTTTGTAAGCATAATAACACGTTTCCATTGAAAGTAACAGAAATATTCACATGTCAAGTTTTTATGTGTGCAAAATGCTTTTCAGAGCGAGAGAAGCACTTTTTGACCAACAATGTGATTCTGACCTTTCAATTTTGATATTGCTCAAAACTAATGGAATTCACTCCCAAATGGTGGTTTATGCTTAAATAACCCTTTTGTAAGCATAATAACACGTTTCCATTGAAAGTAACAGAAATATTCACATGTCAAGTTTTTATGTGTGCAAAATGCTTTTCAGAGCGAGAGAAGCACTTTTTGACCAACAATGTGATTCTGACCTTTCAATTTTGATAATGCTCAAAACTAATGGAATTCACTCCCAAATGGTGGTTTATGCTTAAATAACCCTTTTGTAAGCATAATAACACGTTTCCATTGAAAGAAACAGAAATATTCACATGTCAAGTTTTTATGCGTGCAAAATGCTTTTCAGAGCGAGAGAAGCACTTTTTGACCAACAATGTGATTTTTACCTTACAATGTTGATATTACTCAAAACTAATGGAATTCACTCCCAAATGGTGGTTTATGCTTAAATAACCCTTTTGTAAGCATAATAACACGTTTCCATTGAAAGTAACAGAAATATTCACATGTCAAGTTTTTATGCGTGCAAAATGCTTTTCAGAGCGAGAGAAGCACTTTTTGACCAACAATGTGATTCTGACCTTTCAATTTTGATAATGCTCAAAACTAATGGAATTCACTCCCAAATGGTGGTTTGTGCTTAAATAACCCTTTTGTAAGCATAATAACACGTTTCCATTGAAAGAAACAGAAATATTCACATGGCAAGTTTTTATGCGTGCAAAATGCTTTTCAGAGCGAGAGAAGCACTTTTTGACCAACAATGTGATTCTGACCTTTCAATTTTGATATTGCTCAAAACTAATGGAATTCACTCCCAAATGGTGGTTTATGCTTAAATAACCCTTTTGTAAGCATAATAACACGTTTCCATTGAAAGTAACAGAAATATTCACATGTCAAGTTTTTATGCGTGCAAAATGCTTTTCAGAGCGAGAGAAGCACTTTTTGACCAACAATGTGATTTTTACCTTACAATGTTGATATTGCTCAAAACTAATGGAATTCACTCCCAAATGGTGGTTTATGCTTAAATAACCCTTTTGTAAGCATAATAACACGTTTCCATTGAAAGAAACAGAAATATTCACATGTCAAGTTTTTATGCGTGCAAAATGCTTTTCAGAGCGAGAGAAGCACTTTTTGACCAACAATGTGATTCTGACCTTTCAATTTTGATATTGCTCAAAACTAATGGAATTCACTCCCAAATGGTGGTTTATGCTCAAATAACCCTTTTGTAAGCATAATAACACGTTTCCATTGAAAGTAACAGAAATATTCACATGTCAAGTTTTTATGCGTGCAAAATGCTTTTCAGAGCGAGAGAAGCACTTTTTGACCAACAATGTGATTTTTACCTTACAATGTTGATATTGCTCAAAACTAATGGAATTCACTCCCAAATGGTGGTTTATGCTTAAATAACCCTTTTGTAAGCATAATAACACGTTTCCATTGAAAGTAACAGAAATATTCACATGTCAAGTTTTTATGTGTGCAAAATGCTTTTCAGAGCGAGAGAAGCACTTTTTGACCAACAATGTGATTCTGACCTTTCAATTTTGATATTGCTCAAAACTAATGGAATTCACTCCCAAATGGTGGTTTATGCTTAAATAACCCTTTTGTAAGCATAATAACACGTTTCCATTGAAAGAAACAGAAATATTCACATGTCAAGTTTTTATGCGTGCAAAATGCTTTTCAGAGCGAGAGAAGCACTTTTTGACCAACAATGTGATTCTGACCTTTCAATTTTGATATTGCTCAAAACTAATGGAATTCACTCCCAAATGGTGGTTTATGCTCAAATAACCCTTTTGTAAGCATAATAACACGTTTCCATTGAAAGTAACAGAAATATTCACATGTCAAGTTTTTATGCGTGCAAAATGCTTTTCAGAGCGAGAGAAGCACTTTTTGACCAACAATGTGATTTTTACCTTACAATGTTGATATTGCTCAAAACTAATGGAATTCACTCCCAAATGGTGGTTTATGCTTAAATAACCCTTTTGTAAGCATAATAACACGTTTCCATTGAAAGTAACAGAAATATTCACATGTCAAGTTTTTATGTGTGCAAAATGCTTTTCAGAGCGAGAGAAGCACTTTTTGACCAACAATGTGATTTTTACCTTACAATGTTGATATTGCTCAAAACTAATGGAATTCACTCCCAAATGGTGGTTTATGCTTAAATAACCCTTTTGTAAGCATAATAACACGTTTCCATTGAAAGTAACAGAAATATTCACATGTCAAGTTTTTATGTGTGCAAAATGCTTTTCAGAGCGAGAGAAGCACTTTTTGACCAACAATGTGACTCTGACCTTTCAATTTTGATATTGCTCAAAACTAATGGAATTCACTCCCAAATGGTGGTTTATGCTTAAATAACCCTTTTTTAAGCATAATAACACGTTTCCATTGAAAGTAACAGAAATATTCACATGTCAAGTTTTTATGTGTGCAAAATGCTTTTCAGAGCGAGAGAAGCACTTTTTGACCAACAATGTGATTCTGACCTTTCAATTTTGATATTGCTCAAAACTAATGGAATTCACTCCCAAATGGTGGTTTATGCTTAAATAACCCTTTTGTAAGCATAGTAACACGTTTCCATTGAAAGAAACAGAAATATTCACATGTCAAGTTTTTATGCGTGCAAAATGCTTTTCAGAGCGAGAGAAGCACTTTTTGACCAACAATGTGATTCTGACCTTTCAATTTTGATATTGCTCAAAACTAATGGAATTCACTCCCAAATGGTGGTTTATGCTCAAATAACCCTTTTGTAAGCATAATAACACGTTTCCATTGAAAGTAACAGAAATATTCACATGTCAAGTTTTTATGCGTGCAAAATGCTTTTCAGAGCGAGAGAAGCACTTTTTGACCAACAATGTGATTTTTACCTTACAATGTTGATATTGCTCAAAACTAATGGAATTCACTCCCAAATGGTGGTTTATGCTTAAATAACCCTTTTGTAAGCATAATAACACGTTTCCATTGAAAGTAACAGAAATATTCACATGTCAAGTTTTTATGTGTGCAAAATGCTTTTCAGAGCGAGAGAAGCACTTTTTGACCAACAATGTGATTCTGACCTTTCAATTTTGATATTGCTCAAAACTAATGGAATTCACTCCCAAATGGTGGTTTATGCTTAAATAACCCTTTTGTAAGCATAGTAACACGTTTCCATTGAAAGAAACAGAAATATTCACATGTCAAGTTTTTATGCGTGCAAAATGCTTTTCAGAGCGAGAGAAGCACTTTTTGACCAACAATGTGATTCTGACCTTTCAATTTTGATATTGCTCAAAACTAATGGAATTCACTCCCAAATGGTGGTTTATGCTCAAATAACCCTTTTGTAAGCATAATAACACGTTTCCATTGAAAGTAACAGAAATATTCACATGTCAAGTTTTTATGCGTGCAAAATGCTTTTCAGAGCGAGAGAAGCACTTTTTGACCAACAATGTGATTTTTACCTTACAATGTTGATATTGCTCAAAACTAATGGAATTCACTCCCAAATGGTGGTTTATGCTTAAATAACCCTTTTGTAAGCATAATAACACGTTTCCATTGAAAGAAACAGAAATATTCACATGTCAAGTTTTTATGTGTGCAAAATGCTTTTCAGAGCGAGAGAAGCACTTTTTGACCAACAATGTGATTCTGACCTTTCAATTTTGATAATGCTCAAAACTAATGGAATTCACTCCCAAATGGTGGTTTATGCTTAAATAACCCTTTTGTAAGCATAATAACACGTTTCCATTGAAAGTAACAGAAATATTCACATGTCAAGTTTTTATGCGTGCAAAATGCTTTTCAGAGCGAGAGAAGCACTTTTTGACCAACAATGTGATTCTGACCTTTCAATTTTGATATTGCTCAAAACTAATGGAATTCACTCCCAAATGGTGGTTTATGCTTAAATAACCCTTTTGTAAGCATAATAACACGTTTCCATTGAAAGTAACAGAAATATTCACATGTCAAGTTTTTATGCGTGCAAAATGCTTTTCAGAGCGAGAGAAGCACTTTTTGACCAACAATGTGATTTTTACCTTACAATGTTGATATTGCTCAAAACTAATGGAATTCACTCCCAAATGGTGGTTTATGCTTAAATAACCCTTTTGTAAGCATAATAACACGTTTCCATTGAAAGTAACAGAAATATTCACATGTCAAGTTTTTATGTGTGCAAAATGCTTTTCAGAGCGAGAGAAGCACTTTTTGACCAACAATGTGACTCTGACCTTTCAATTTTGATATTGCTCAAAACTAATGGAATTCACTCCCAAATGGTGGTTTATGCTTAAATAACCCTTTTTTAAGCATAATAACACGTTTCCATTGAAAGTAACAGAAATATTCACATGTCAAGTTTTTATGTGTGCAAAATGCTTTTCAGAGCGAGAGAAGCACTTTTTGACCAACAATGTGATTCTGACCTTTCAATTTTGATATTGCTCAAAACTAATGGAATTCACTCCCAAATGGTGGTTTATGCTTAAATAACCCTTTTGTAAGCATAATAACACGTTTCCATTGAAAGAAACAGAAATATTCACATGTCAAGTTTTTATGCGTGCAAAATGCTTTTCAGAGCGAGAGAAGCACTTTTTGACCAACAATGTGATTCTGACCTTTCAATTTTGATATTGCTCAAAACTAATGGAATTCACTCCCAAATGGTGGTTTATGCTCAAATAACCCTTTTGTAAGCATAATAACACGTTTCCATTGAAAGTAACAGAAATATTCACATGTCAAGTTTTTATGCGTGCAAAATGCTTTTCAGAGCGAGAGAAGCACTTTTTGACCAACAATGTGATTTTTACCTTACAATGTTGATATTGCTCAAAACTAATGGAATTCACTCCCAAATGGTGGTTTATGCTTAAATAACCCTTTTGTAAGCATAATAACACGTTTCCATTGAAAGTAACAGAAATATTCACATGTCAAGTTTTTATGTGTGCAAAATGCTTTTCAGAGCGAGAGAAGCACTTTTTGACCAACAATGTGATTCTGACCTTTCAATTTTGATATTGCTCAAAACTAATGGAATTCACTCCCAAATGGTGGTTTATGCTTAAATAACCCTTTTGTAAGCATAATAACACGTTTCCATTGAAAGTAACAGAAATATTCACATGTCAAGTTTTTATGTGTGCAAAATGCTTTTCAGAGCGAGAGAAGCACTTTTTGACCAACAATGTGATTCTGACCTTTCAATTTTGATAATGCTCAAAACTAATGGAATTCACTCCCAAATGGTGGTTTATGCTTAAATAACCCTTTTGTAAGCATAATAACACGTTTCCATTGAAAGAAACAGAAATATTCACATGTCAAGTTTTTATGCGTGCAAAATGCTTTTCAGAGCGAGAGAAGCACTTTTTGACCAACAATGTGATTTTTACCTTACAATGTTGATATTACTCAAAACTAATGGAATTCACTCCCAAATGGTGGTTTATGCTTAAATAACCCTTTTGTAAGCATAATAACACGTTTCCATTGAAAGTAACAGAAATATTCACATGTCAAGTTTTTATGCGTGCAAAATGCTTTTCAGAGCGAGAGAAGCACTTTTTGACCAACAATGTGATTCTGACCTTTCAATTTTGATAATGCTCAAAACTAATGGAATTCACTCCCAAATGGTGGTTTGTGCTTAAATAACCCTTTTGTAAGCATAATAACACGTTTCCATTGAAAGTAACAGAAATATTCACATGTCAAGTTTTTATGCGTGCAAAATGCTTTTCAGAGCGAGAGAAGCACTTTTTGACCAACAATGTGATTTTTACCTTACAATGTTGATATTGCTCAAAACTAATGGAATTCACTCCCAAATGGTGGTTTGTGCTTAAATAACCCTTTTTTAAGCATAATAACACGTTTCCATTGAAAGAAACAGAAATATTCACATGTCAAGTTTTTATGCGTGCAAAATGCTTTTCAGAGCGAGAGAAGCACTTTTTGACCAACAATGTGATTCTGACCTTTCAATTTTGATATTGCTCAAAACTAATGGAATTCACTCCCAAATGGTGGTTTATGCTTAAATAACCCTTTTGTAAGCATAATAACACGTTTCCATTGAAAGTAACAGAAATATTCACATGTCAAGTTTTTATGCGTGCAAAATGCTTTTCAGAGCGAGAGAAGCACTTTTTGACCAACAATGTGATTTTTACCTTACAATGTTGATATTGCTCAAAACTAATGGAATTCACTCCCAAATGGTGGTTTATGCTTAAATAACCCTTTTGTAAGCATAATAACACGTTTCCATTGAAAGAAACAGAAATATTCACATGTCAAGTTTTTATGCGTGCAAAATGCTTTTCAGAGCGAGAGAAGCACTTTTTGACCAACAATGTGATTCTGACCTTTCAATTTTGATATTGCTCAAAACTAATGGAATTCACTCCCAAATGGTGGTTTATGCTCAAATAACCCTTTTGTAAGCATAATAACACGTTTCCATTGAAAGTAACAGAAATATTCACATGTCAAGTTTTTATGCGTGCAAAATGCTTTTCAGAGCGAGAGAAGCACTTTTTGACCAACAATGTGATTTTTACCTTACAATGTTGATATTGCTCAAAACTAATGGAATTCACTCCCAAATGGTGGTTTATGCTTAAATAACCCTTTTGTAAGCATAATAACACGTTTTCCATTGAAAGTAACAGAAATATTCACATGTCAAGTTTTTATGTGTGCAAAATGCTTTTCAGAGCGAGAGAAGCACTTTTTGACCAACAATGTGATTCTGACCTTTCAATTTTGATAATGCTCAAAACTAATGGAATTCACTCCCAAATGGTGGTTTATGCTTAAATAACCCTTTTGTAAGCATAATAACACGTTTCCATTGAAAGTAACAGAAATATTCACATGTCAAGTTTTTATGTGTGCAAAATGCTTTTCAGAGCGAGAGAAGCACTTTTTGACCAACAATGTGACTCTGACCTTTCAATTTTGATATTGCTCAAAACTAATGGAATTCACTCCCAAATGGTGGTTTATGCTTAAATAACCCTTTTGTAAGCATAATAACACGTTTCCATTGAAAGAAACAGAAATATTCACATGTCAAGTTTTTATGCGTGCAAAATGCTTTTCAGAGCGAGAGAAGCACTTTTTGACCAACAATGTGATTTTTACCTTACAATGTTGATATTGCTCAAAACTAATGGAATTCACTCCCAAATGGTGGTTTATGCTTAAATAACCCTTTTGTAAGCATAATAACACGTTTCCATTGAAAGTAACAGAAATATTCACATGTCAAGTTTTTATGTGTGCAAAATGCTTTTCAGAGCGAGAGAAGCACTTTTTGACCAACAATGTGACTCTGACCTTTCAATTTTGATATTGCTCAAAACTAATGGAATTCACTCCCAAATGGTGGTTTATGCTTAAATAACCCTTTTGTAAGCATAATAACACGTTTCCATTGAAAGAAACAGAAATATTCACATGTCAAGTTTTTATGCGTGCAAAATGCTTTTCAGAGCGAGAGAAGCACTTTTTGACCAACAATGTGATTCTGACCTTTCAATTTTGATATTGCTCAAAACTAATGGAATTCACTCCCAAATGGTGGTTTATGCTCAAATAACCCTTTTGTAAGCATAATAACACGTTTCCATTGAAAGTAACAGAAATATTCACATGTCAAGTTTTTATGCGTGCAAAATGCTTTTCAGAGCGAGAGAAGCACTTTTTGACCAACAATGTGATTTTTACCTTACAATGTTGATATTGCTCAAAACTAATGGAATTCACTCCCAAATGGTGGTTTATGCTTAAATAACCCTTTTGTAAGCATAATAACACGTTTCCATTGAAAGTAACAGAAATATTCACATGTCAAGTTTTTATGTGTGCAAAATGCTTTTCAGAGCGAGAGAAGCACTTTTTGACCAACAATGTGATTTTACCTTACAATGTTGATATTGCTCAAAACTAATGGAATTCACTCCCAAATGGTGGTTTATGCTTAAATAACCCTTTTGTAAGCATAATAACACGTTTCCATTGAAAGTAACAGAAATATTCACATGTCAAGTTTTTATGTGTGCAAAATGCTTTTCAGAGCGAGAGAAGCACTTTTTGACCAACAATGTGACTCTGACCTTTCAATTTTGATATTGCTCAAAACTAATGGAATTCACTCCCAAATGGTGGTTTATGCTTAAATAACCCTTTTTTAAGCATAATAACACGTTTCCATTGAAAGTAACAGAAATATTCACATGTCAAGTTTTTATGTGTGCAAAATGCTTTTCAGAGCGAGAGAAGCACTTTTTGACCAACAATGTGATTCTGACCTTTCAATTTTGATATTGCTCAAAACTAATGGAATTCACTCCCAAATGGTGGTTTATGCTTAAATAACCCTTTTGTAAGCATAGTAACACGTTTCCATTGAAAGAAACAGAAATATTCACATGTCAAGTTTTTATGCGTGCAAAATGCTTTTCAGAGCGAGAGAAGCACTTTTTGACCAACAATGTGATTCTGACCTTTCAATTTTGATATTGCTCAAAACTAATGGAATTCACTCCAAATGGTGGTTTATGCTCAAATAACCCTTTTGTAAGCATAATAACACGTTTCCATTGAAAGTAACAGAAATATTCACATGTCAAGTTTTTATGCGTGCAAAATGCTTTTCAGAGCGAGAGAAGCACTTTTTGACCAACAATGTGATTTTTACCTTACAATGTTGATATTGCTCAAAACTAATGGAATTCACTCCCAAATGGTGGTTTATGCTTAAATAACCCTTTTGTAAGCATAATAACACGTTTCCATTGAAAGTAACAGAAATATTCACATGTCAAGTTTTTATGTGTGCAAAATGCTTTTCAGAGCGAGAGAAGCACTTTTTGACCAACAATGTGATTCTGACCTTTCAATTTTGATATTGCTCAAAACTAATGGAATTCACTCCCAAATGGTGGTTTATGCTTAAATAACCCTTTTGTAAGCATAATAACACGTTTCCATTGAAAGAAACAGAAATATTCACATGTCAAGTTTTTATGCGTGCAAAATGCTTTTCAGAGCGAGAGAAGCACTTTTTGACCAACAATGTGATTCTGACCTTTCAATTTTGATAT
>NW_027641483.1:0-12500 GCF_949987615.1 Pollachius pollachius
GACGGCATAAAGAACTGGATTATTTTGGTGGAATAATTCATGCATTGATGATCTCCTCCAGCGAGGGAGAAGACCCACACGCCCTCCTCATCTCTGCTCCTCCTCCCCCACTCTGCTCCTCCTCTTGATCTCTGCTCCTCCTCCCCCACTCTGCTCCTCCTCTTGATCTCTGCTCCTCCTCCCCCACTCTGCTCCTCTTCTTGATCTCTGCTCCTCCTCCCCCACTCTGCTCCTCCTCTTGATCTCTGCTCCTCCTCTCCCACTCAGCTCCTCCTCTTGATCTGCTTCCACTAGGACGAGAGTGGGAAAGTGAAAGTGTCAGACAGTTGGGAAGGCGGTCCCACCCAACGCCCCCCCCTCCGATGGAGAGTGGCCCCCCGGTGCTGTCCAACGGCCCTGAGTTCTGCTGGGTTCCACTGGGTTGGGGTTCTAGTGAGTTCCACTGGGTTAGGGTTCTAGTGCGTTCCACTGGGTTAGGGTTCTAGTGAGTTCCACTGGGTTAGGGTTCTAGTGAGTTCTAGTGCGTTCCACTGGGTTAGGGTTCTAGTGAGTTCCACTGGGTTAGGGTTCTAGTGAGTTCCACTGGGTTAGGGTTCTAGTGAGTTCCACTGGGTTAGGGTTCTAGTGAGTTCCACTGGGTTAGGGTTCTAGTGAGTTCCACTGGGTTAGGGTTCGGGTCAGGGTGGTGGTGGTGGGTGGGCGTGCGCTCTGCAGTCACAGCTGGCAGAATGTACCCCCCTGTCTGGACGCCAAGGGTCTGGCCTAATTATCACCCCCACCTCCCCCACACACCTCCCCTTTAATCCACTCCTTCACTCTCTCTCTCTCCGCCCTTTCCATTTCTACCTCCCCTCTCTCTCCCCCCCCCCTTCCCTAATCCAACCTTCTGTCTCCCATCACAAATCTCTCGTTCTCTCACCTGCTCCCTCAAACATCCATCCCTCCCTCTCCCCTCCCTCCTTCTCCTCTCACCCCCTCCCTCCCCCCTAACTCTCCTCTCCATCACTCTCTATCACTCTTTACTTCACACAGCCAACTCCTCCTCCACGCAGACACATAAACACTCTCTCCCCCCCCCCCCTGTGCTGGGTGGGTTCAGCGGGTTCGTCTAATATAAAATAGATGATTTCTGTGCGCCGTGGTCTCGGGGGATGGATGCATAGCTGCCGGTTATATATAGACTGTGTACACTCGCATGGACGCACACTCGGCTGTTTGGAGGAGGGTCGCCATGGATACCGACCGCATGTGTTATGATGAGGCACGGCATCCGTCCTTCTCCGCGCCTGTCGGCCCTGGTTTCTGTGCGTCGTTCTTCTGCCCGTCCGTCTGACCGGCGTCCGTCGCCTCTCCGTCCTGCGGTTCGTCCACCCGCCCCCCAGATGCCCTCAGCTGTTCTCCATTGGTCAGCGCTCTCACCGAGTCTGAATACGATTGGTGGAGGAAGTCTGTGAACTAAACATGTCTGTGTGTGTGTGTGTGTGTGTGTGTGTGTCTGTGTGTGTGCGTGTGTGTGTCTGTGTGTGTGCATGTGTGCACGCGCGTGTGTGTGTGTGTGTGTTTTTGTGTGTGTTTCGGTGTGCCTGCATGTGTGTGTGTGTGTGCGTGTGTGTGTGTGTGTCTGTGTGTCTGCCTGCATGTGTGGTGTGTGTGCGTGTGTGTGTTTGTGTGTGTGTTTGCGTGTGTGTGTGTGTACCTGTGTGTGCGTGTGTGTCTGTGCGTGTGTGTGTGTGCGTGCGTCTGTGTGTGTGTGTGTGTGTGTGCGTGCGTCTGTGTGTGTGTGTGTGTGTGTGTGTTTGTGTGTGTGTGTGCGTGCGTGTTCCCCCAGGTGAGAAGCCGTACAAGTGTTCCTGGGAGGGCTGTGAGTGGCGGTTCGCCCGCAGCGACGAGCTGACGAGACACTACCGCAAACACACCGGAGCCAAGCCCTTCAAGTGCAACCACTGCGACAGGTACTGGGTTCACTGGGTTCACTGGTTCAACTGGGTTCACTGGGTTCACTGGGTTCACTGGTTCAACTGGGAACACTGGGTTCACTGGGTTCACTGGTTCAACTGGGTTCACTGGGTTCACTGGTTCAACTGGGTTCACTGGTTCAACTGGGTTCACTGGGTACACTGGTTACAATGGGCACACTGGATACACTGGTTCAACTGGGTTCACTGGTTCAACTGGGTTCACTGGTTACACTGGTTATACTGGGTACACTGGTTAGACTGGGACTGGTCCAACCAGGTCTAACAGGTACATAGTTTAACTACTGGTTAGACTGGTACTAGCACTGGTACTGTTAGCACCCTACTGGTTAGTCTGGTACTAGTACTGGTATTAATACCATGAGGTATACTTGTTACTCCAACATCTACTCACATGTATTCACATCTTTAACATGGACGTGCTGACATTATGTTGAACAATACAACATCATATGATGATTAGGTAATTAGCAATGCAAATATTTTAAGCAATTAATCGCATGTTTTCCACAGTCAATCAGGATGAATCATTTGTTCACGATACACCGTAAAGTGCATTTTTTACATTATTAATACGTCCAAGCATTTAGCGATCAGCTCAAATGTTGTGACGTTAAAAATAATTTGGGTTAATGGTGTTAATACTGCTTTTATCACCCTAATGATGATACAGTTAGTCCTACATTGTTACACATTATAATATGATAATACATTTAGTTCAACATCGTTAATAATAATGCATTAATACTACATCATTAAACATTATGATATAATAATACAATTATTACAACATTGTTAATAATAATAAATTAATACTACATCGTAAAACATTATAATATGAAGGTACATTTAGCACAACTTCGTTAATAATTATACATTTCATACTACAATCGTCAAACATTATATTATGATAATACATTTAGTACAACATCGGTAATAATAATAAATTAATACTGCATCGTAAAACATTATAATCTGATGATACATTTAGTATAACATCGATAATAATGATACATTTAATACAACCTCATTAAACATTATAATATAATACAATTAGTGCAACATCGTTAAACATTATAATATGATAATACATTTAGTACAACATCGTTAATAATACTACATTTAATACCACATCATTAAACATTATGATATGATAATACAATTATTACAACATCATTAATAATAATAAATTAATACTACATCATAAAACATTATAATCTGATGATACATTTATTATAACATCGTTAATAATAATAATTTTTTTACTACATTGTTAAACATTATAATATGATGATACATTTAGGTCAACATCATTAAGAAAAATACATTAAATACTTGTAATGCATTCATCTGTGTCGTTTATAAAAGAAAACTATAAAGATTTACATTTAACACTACATCGTTAAACATTATAATATGATGATACAATTAGTAGAACAACTTTAAACATTATAATATGATACATTTAGGTCAACATCCTTAATAATAATACATTTAATACTACATCGTTAAACATTATAATATGATGATACAACTAGTAGAACAATTTTAAACATTATAATATGATACATTTAGGTCAACTTCCTTAATAATAATACATTTAATACTACATCGTTAAACATTATAATATGATGACACAATTAGTAGAACAATTTTAAACATTATAATATGATACATTTAGGTCAACATCCTTAATAATTATACATTTAATACTACATCGTTAAACATTATAATATGATGTTACATTTAGTAAAACATCGTTAAGCAATTATATAACACGTTAAGTACAACATCGTTAAACCTGGTTAACGACCCTATCCTACGGTGACTCACCCCCCCGACCTGCCTCTGGCGATGATGTCATCGCTGAGAGAGGGGGAGGATCGGGGGGGCGATGATGTCATGCTTCAGATGGCTAGACAGTAAATACAGTACCCCCCTCCCCACCTGCTGGGTCGTCACGGCAACACACGCACGCACACACACACACACACACACACACACCCCCTGTGGGGTGGGGGCTTTCTAATTTGGGCACTGTTCTGTCATGTGTCACCCCCTCCCCTCTCACCCCTCCCTCACCCCTCCCTCACCCCTCCCCCCCGCTGGGAGTCAGGAAGCAGAGTGGAGGGGAGGGGAGGATAGAGAGGGGGCGGGGGTACCGGCGGTCTGCCAGCTGGTGCCTTGCCCCAGAGTTGTGACTCATACACTACACCATCTGTTGTACACGCACACACACGCACACACACACACGCACACACACGCACACACGCACACACACACACACAAGCACAAGCACAAGCGCGCGCACACATTCTGTCTTTGGCACGCACACACACACTCTCTCTCTCTCTCTCTCTCTCTCTCTCTCTCTCTCGCTCTCTCTCTCTCTCTTTCTCTCGCTCTCTCTCTCTCTCTCTCTCTCTCTCTCTCTCTCTCTGGCATACACACACACACTTACACACACAAAGACACACATGTGACATTGACGGAGATGACTATTGGCTGGTCAACGTGTCGCCCCCCTTGCCTCCCCCCCCCCCCCCCTTTGGAGTCGCAGGTGTCCGAAGTGGGCGGAGCCACAAGGGGGCGGGGTCAGCCCACATCCATCAACCTCTCTTTCTCCCGAATCACAACAACAATAAAAAGCATAATAAAATCAATCCACATCCTCCACCAACTTAATATTACCGCCATGCTGAACAGGGGGCGGGCTCTAATTAATGAAACACCTCGTTAGGTTAACGCCGTCGTCAGGAGACGCTGCTCAGTGCAGACGAAGGCTGTGAGGGAAGCTTCCAGGAGAGCCTTCCAGTTCAGCTATAACTCACTGGTTAGAATGGGTAAACTGGTTAGACTGGGACTGGTAACACCACTGGGACAGGTACACTGGTTACACTGGTGAGACTGGGTCTGACTGGGACTGGTAACACCACTGGGACAGGTACACTGGTTACACTGGTGAGACTGGTAACACCACTGGGACAGGTACACTGGTTACACTGGTGAGAATGGGTGGACTGGGACTGGTAACACCACTGGGACAGGTACACTGGTTACACTGGTGAGACTGGTAACACCACTGGGACAGGTTCACTGGTTACACTGGGTAGACTGTTAACACCACTGGGACAGGTTCACTGGTTACCCTGGTAACACTGGTTAGACTGGTAACACCACTGGGACAGGTACACTGGTTACACTGGGTAGACTGTTAACACCACTGGGACAGGTTCACTGGTTACCCTGGTAACACTGGTTAGACTGGTAACACCACTGGGACAGGTTCACTGGTTTCACTGGGTAGCACCATCGCTCTGAACCTGAACCAGCCCCCCCAGACCCTGACAACACTCGGCAGCCACAGACACAACAATTAGTGGAACTGGTTTAGACGAGCCAATCTGGGGGCCGTTAGTGGACGCCTCCCCCCTGTCGCTCTGCCAGCCGGGGCTGCCATTAAGGGGGGTCGTCCTCCGAGCCTCCCGTCTCCCGGCTGTTTGGAGCCTCTGGAGCCGCGGCGCGCGCGTTAGCTGCGCCCACGAGTGCTAAGTGTGCTAATTGCGTGCGCCGCACTCGGCTCGACGCCGGCTAGCTGAGGGCTAACACTTAGCAGTGTTGACGAAACAAACCGCTCTACACCGCGGGGCGAGCGGGCTAGCGAGCTGATTCTCTCTCTCTCTCTCTCTCGCTCTCGCTCTCGCCCTCTCTCTCTCTCTCTCTCTCTCTCTCTCTCTCTGTCTCTCTCTCTCTCTCTCTCTCTCTCTCTGTCTCTCTCTCTATCTCTTTCTCTCTCTTCATCTCTCTCTCTCTCTCTCTCTCTCTATCTCTCTCTCTTCATCTCTCTCTCTCTTCATCTCTCTCTCTCTCTCGCTCTCTCTCTCTCTCTCTCTCTCTCTCTCTCTCTGTCATTCAAATTCCAAACAACATAGAAAGTAAATATTGCTGAAGCAGTTAAAAAAGTAGAAGGGAAAGTGAATTAACGGTCCTCTCTCTCTCTCTCTCTCTCTCTCTCTCTCTCTCTCCAGGTGTTTCTCCAGGTCAGACCACCTGGCGCTCCACATGAAGAGACACATCTGAGGAGGAGGAGGAGGAGGAGGAGACGACGATGGAGATGAAGACGAAGGAGAGAGAGGGAGAGAGAGAGGGGAATCATTTTGCGTGTCAAATAAAATATTTTATTTCCCTGCGGGCGCCACAGAGTTGTCCGGACCGCAGCCATAAAACAGAACCATAAACCCAGAAGACAACCCCCCCCCCCCCCCCAGGACACATACCCACACATACCAGACCCAGTGACAGACAGACAGACAGACAGACACTCTCCTCTCCCCCTCACTAACGGATCCTAACGTTGCGGGAGCTAGTGCTTACGGAGCGTGCACTCACTACAAGCAGTTAGCGCTACAATGCTAACCGCTAGCGGTACGGCTAACCACGGGGATGGATGAACACTAGCGGTGTGCTAGCTACCATGGATAACCACTAGCTTTTTTGCTCGCTGCTATGGAGAGAACCACTAGCCATTTGGCTAGCCAAAATGTGTTTGAATAACCACTAGCGGTATGCTAGCTACCATGGATAACCACTAGCTGTTCGGCTAACAACAAGAGGAACGGCTGGCAGTTGGTACTGACGAACTGATTATGGATCTTTATTCACTGGATGGATGACAACTCGAGGTACAGCTAACCGCTAACTGTACGGCTAACTACAAACCAGATGGATAACTTTAATTGCGATACCGCTAAAAGCTAGCGGTGTTGCTAACCACGAGCGGTATGGCTAACCACTAGCGGTACGGCTAACCACCTCAACACCCCCCCAGCCCCCCCAACTAGGACCTCCACCCCCAGCCTTTAACTTCAGCCAAAGGGTGTGCGACCGACACACGACAACACAACACACAACCCCACCGCCTTCCCTCCTCCTCGCTCTCCTCAAAGCCACCGTTTAACGCCCGTCTGTAAAGTAGAAATAAACTCTTTGGTGCATTTATTTCCCGCCGCTGCCGCTGACCTGCGGCGGACGATCAAAAGGAGCGGGAGATTGGATTCCGTCCGACCGCCGCCCCAACACGCCTCGGAGAAGCTTGCACTTACCGGGTTGGGAGGACTGATTGAGGTCATCGCCGCCGGCGAGGCGCGCTGTGGACGCCGCCGCGCGACGCTAATCAGCTCTCGGACAGCGCGGACCCCTTCCTGCCTTGCCAACCCCCCACCCCGCCCCCCCCCCCCTCGAATGTCACATCACTGACCCCCGGTCTGGCGCTCTCTCTTCAGACTCCCCACCCTCTTCCACGCCGGCTCCTCTCAGAACGGGACTGAACTGCTGCACAACGGACTTTTCTCTTTTGTAAAAAAAAAAAAACGGAATAATAACGATGATGATGATGATGATGATGGTGATGAAGGGGGGGTGGTCCGGGGACGCGAGGCGTCTGACGCAGCTCGCCGGTCGCGACGCCGCACAGACAGCGAGAAAGAAAGTCTGTGAAATTATTTGTAAAAAAGAATGATCAAAAAAAGTTGTTGGTCGACGTTGGCAATTTTGGAAAGTGTCTTGGACGACATGACGGGGGGAGGGAGTCGTCTTGATCTGTTTGGGCGTGGTCGCGAGGCCATTGTCGTTGAGGGGCTGTATCTCGTTCTCTCTGGGACTAAACTCTGCCGCGGTGCGCAGCTCTCCTGACGACCGATCGAGGCGTATGTATGTTTCGTTTAAGCCTGCTCCGCTCTCGGTCCGACCGCTCCAGACACGAACAAAGAGCACGCCCGGATCTTCGGCTTGAGAGCAGAGCGCTCGGATTTCCTGGGAGCAGAACAAAAACGTGAATGTATCGTAGTGTTCGACGCCGGGTTTGTCGTCAGATATACCTTAACGGTTTCCGAAGCGCTGAAACTCATGTATATGCGCTAGAATACGAAGGACACAAACGTCAGCTGGTCAGAGGCGGGCTCTAGACATTCCGACCTCTCTTCAGTGTGTTGGTTTTCCCAGAGTCCCCTCTGCCAGCTGATTGGTTCGTTCAAGGGAGGCGGGTCAATCGTGGGAGGTGGGTTTAAATGCATCCCAGTGGCTGATTGGATGATGGGTTCGGTGGAGGTTGGATTTAAAGCCATCCTCCTCTAGACGAGGCCCTAGCTCGCCCTGGGCGTGAGACTTCCTCACGGTGCTCGTTAGAGGCGGGGCTGGCCTCCTTAACCTTAGATCCTGGACACGCCCATTCTAGATGACGTGGCGGCCCCATTCACGCTAAATCGTTAAAGTCATTATAGCCGACTTCCAAAAATCCCAGAATGCGTTTAATGTATGCGCACGGAGAAAACTATGAATCAAAATGATTCTGTTTTGAAAATGTGTCAAATTGGTAAAATTTAGCGATTCGAATCAATCGAGTGCCGCACTGCCTTATGGGAGGTATTCCGAATTATTCGTATCGGGATTTTGACAAACCTAGAGTGGACAATTTCTGGACTTCTTCTTGAAACGGTGCCGCATTGCCATATACCCTAGAAAAGGGGTCTCAAACTCAACTTACCTGGGGGCCGCTGGAGGTAGAGTCTGGGTCAGGCTGGGCCGCATCAAGTATTCCACAAAAAAAAGGAGCTCACCCGACCCAATCTAAGTTAATGATCGGGCTGTAATTAGATCACGTTGGCTATGTAATCGCTGACAATAGGGGACATTTCATAGCGGTTGGTGGAAACCGGGACATTTTAGCGTCCTTTGGCTTTTGTCGGGACTCAGGACACGCAACTCAAAATAGGGACTGTCCCGGCAAGACTGTCCCCATCACAAGTGATAAAAAAGCAAAAACGTGCATTTGACAACAACGCGCGGGCCACACTAGCACTAAACTTTGATGGCAAGTAGGGGGCCACAAAATATCATCCCGCGGGCCTCAATTGGCCCCAGGGCCGTGAGTTTGAGACCCCTGCCCTAGAATGTTTAACCATCTAGAATGAGTCCAGGCAAAGAAGAGCTCGCTTATAGAGATCGCCACAACATGAGCCCGCCCCCTCCCCCGACATATGCCACACCAACCCATCAGATCCAACGCCTTGCTTTAACACAAGATGCATGCCTGGCGACTTCCACGCCAACTGAAAAAGGCCTTTGACGGACCTCCTTCTCCTAGCGTTAGCCCCCCGCTAACCGTCGTAGCATTGTGCTACTCGTTAGCTTCTCCTCTTCAGTGGACCTATAGCGCAGAACTTCAGCCTTCAGCCAAGATTCTACCAAATAACTCGTCAGTCGACGAACGGACACGGAGCGAGAGAGAGTGACGATCAGGGGCCGATATTGTCCGAAGTTTGTCCGGGTAAACGGTCTCCACGGAGTCGTGAGTTCACGTAAACCCGCTTAACACTCGCAATCCGAACTTTCTGCGATATAGCGGGAACGGATCCCAGACGGTTCGGATGGACGTGGAAATCCAGGTTACTCATTGGACGGTCGCAAAACCAAATCTTAAACGTAGAAAGGTCCGTGTTTTACGCTCGCTGTACGGAAGACCGTTTCTCCGAACTTTGGGGGGCGTTTAATCACGGGCGAGGGGGCGGGGCTCGCGAGCGTTTCGCGGGCCGCTCCTCAACGGAAAAGTGCTCAAGTGTGTGATTTGAAGATTGTATGATCAATGGCAGCTCTTTATGTGTTTCAGTATTTCAACGGGACACCTGTTGGACTCCGCCCTAAACCACACCTGTTACCCACCTGGGGGCGGGACTGTGAGAATGAGAATGTGAAAATGTTGTTTCATTTCAAACCCCGGGAGCTCAATGTTTGTTAACCCCGACCTCACCGGGCGAGGCCGACACTGGCGCCACGGGCCGTTTGGAGACACGCCCACTCGCGGTGGTCGCGGCTCGTGGCGGCCGATTGGTCGCCACACCTGGGGGTAAAAAACGCGCGCCCTTCAGCGATCTCTGCTGCGCTATGGCTGGGCTCCACGCATCGCTTTGGACTGTAAACACTGAATGTGTTCCTGTTCCGCGCAGCACCGACCGATCGGGCGGAGCTGGCGGTCTCACCGCTCCATCTTTAGCCTGTACACTTGCACCATGAAACCATGACAACACCACAGACAAAAAAAAACAGGACTTCTGCTTCGACGTGCTTTGTCGTGGACCCTGCTCACCGTGTAACTCATCCAGTAAATAGGTTCTGTGTTCCATACCTAGGCTTTTGGGGGGGGTTGCGGACGGTGTTGCCAGATTTGGCCAGATTTCCCAGTGCCATATTGGGCAGGGAATCTGGCCCAATCTGGCAACAATGTCTGCAGATTCGTCAATGTGGTTCCCGGGACCACACACTGGCGCTGTAGCCAGTGTTGCCAGATTGAGTGGTAAATCTGGCCCAATCGGGCAACACTGGTCGCAGATACATGAATGTGTTCCTGGGAACGCCCCCCCCCCCTCTCCCCAGCTTCAAGGCCTTCCGGGGGTTTTGGGGGGCCGGACATCGCGGTCATCTAAGTGAAGGATTGTGATTCTGCCGTGTTAGTTCTCTACTCTTTGTATTTGCACTCTGAATTTTTGAAAGTCACCTGATAAGTCATGTTGTAGTTCCTCTGTAGTCTACGCCACCACTCCCTCACCATGTATAGTGTCTGTACCTTAGCACACCACGCACTCCGTTTAACCTATGAACGCACCCACACACACACATACAACACACACACACACACAAACACATACATATCCATACACGTATACACACAAACACACACACAAACATATACACACATACAACCCACACACACTCACGTACAGTATGCATAAAACAAACGCGTGCACACACACACACACACACACACACACACATACGTACGTACATACATACCACGCACATATACACATTCACATACACACATACACAAACACACAATCACAGGTGTGTATTTTTGACTAGTTAAACACGCACACACATGCGCAACATTCAAATCAGTCCAGCATATCTTTGCAACTAACCACTACGCCTACACACACGCATGGACTATCTACACACTACATACACACACACGGACGAAGATTACATACACACAAATGGACACACTACCTACACATGCATGGACACCCACAGCATACACACACATTGACAAACACTTCATACACACAAACACACATGGACCCAAATTACATACACCCTCATGGACGCACACTATCTACACACACTACATACACATGCATGGACACACACTACATACACACGCATGGATACACATACATAAACACACGCTACAAAAACACTGGTGGGAACACACAAGCTACATACTTTACACACGCACACACTTTAACACTTAAACATGGGGACACACGTCAACAAACACACTCTCTCTCTCTCTCCCTTCTCTCTCTCTCTCTCTCTCACTCGCTATCTCTCTCTCTCTCCCTCTCTCTCTCTCTCTCCCTCCCTTCTCTCTCTCTCTCTCCCTTCTCTCCCTTGCTCGCTCTCTCTCTCTCTCTCTCTCTCTAAACATGAACACACACCACGCAGCGATGGCTTTTTGATTTGCCGGTTCCGATGTCTGCTCTGCCCGTGTGCAGACCAGAGGCTCCTCCCATCCCCGGGGACAACAGGAAGTGACATCACGTCCACCTGGTCGAAATCTCAAACGAAAACGCATCCCGCCTTCCCAGAATCCCCAGGTTTTTCGACCAGCATCTCCCTCCCTCCCTCCCCCCTTGACTCCCTCTCTCCTGGGATGTGATCTCCCCCCTCTCCCCCTCTCCCCCTCGCTGTACAAAGTGTTTCAGATCTATCATTTGTATATTATGACCTTGGAGTTCACAATGTTCTTTATTATTGGAGAAAAATGAGAAAAGATTTATTTTTGTTACCTGGTTGGTTTGATAATTCCTTTTTTAAATTGGTATTGTAATAACTCTATGCAAGGAAGTGTTGGGTGAATCCTTTTTATTTAAGAATGTAATTACGTGTAATAAATGGTAGAGGCAGTTTGGCATGGAGGTTTCCTGTTCTCTGATTGGTTCCTGGGGCGCCGCCTCACCCGGCGACAATGCGCAGCCAATCAGCCGCCCGGCCCCAGTAATCAGGACGTGTGATTGCCTCTCCTGTCCAATTACGGCCGGCGGCTGTTTCACCACCGCGAGGTCGAGCCCTGAACGGCCTTGACAGCAGCCCATGAGCAAACAGGGTCAGAGAGGAGGAGGAGGAGAAGGAGAGGGAGGAGGAGGAGGAGGAGGAGGAGAGGGAGGAGGTGGAGGAGGAGGAGGGGAAGGAGGAGGAGAAGGAGAGGGAGGAGAAGGAGGAGGAGAGGGAGGAGGAGGAGAGGGAGGAGAGAGGAGAAGGAGGAGGAAGAGAAGGAGGAGAGGGAGGAGAAGGAGGAGGAGAGGGAGGAGGAGGAGAGGGAGGAGAGAGGAGAAGGAGGAGGAAGAGAAGGAGGGGGAGGAGGAGGAGGAGAGGGAGGAGGAGGAGGTGAATAAATGTGCGGCTGTCTGCCTGCTCCTGCTGCAGCTCTGCTCCCTGGTGACCAGGAGAAGGAGGAGAACCATAAGGTCT
>NW_027641483.1:17500-27155 GCF_949987615.1 Pollachius pollachius
ACACACACACAAAAACAGGTATACACACAGACACACAGACACACACACACACAAACACACACACACAAACACAGACACACACACACACACACACAGGTATACACACAGACACACACACACACACACAGACACACAGACACATACACACACACAGACACAGGTATACACACATACACAGACACACAGACACACACACACACAAACACACACACACAAACACAGACACACACACACAGGTATACACACAGACACACACACACACAGGTATACACACAGACACACACACACACACAGACACACAGACACATACACACACACACACACAGACACAGGTATACAAACACACACACACAGGTATACACACACATACACAGACACACACACACACACAGACACGCACACAAACGTGCGCACACACAGAGGTATGCACACACACACAAACACAGATACAAACAAACAGGCACACACACGCGAATGCAATCACACACACAAAAATACAGGATCATACACAGACAGACAGACAGACAGACAGACAGACAGACAGACAGACAGACGAGAGGGAGAAGGAGAAAAACAAAACAAAATGGCCGCCGTTAAGCCAAACAGTTTCAGCTGACGGCGAGCTTCAGTAACGCACCCTGAACATAACAGCCTGCTACAAAGCGTGGGGCGCGTTCGGACCAGAGGTGCAACAACCAGCAGAGCACCTGTTCCCCGTGCCAAGCTGCCTGCGTCCCGGGAGAGAGAGAGACAGGCGGTGAGGTCAGGCTGTGTCCTTCTGCACCAGGATAGGCTCCCCGCGGCTGTTGGTTACGGAAACACCCAAAGACGCTTCTAGAGTTACCAGTAGCGCTTTCACACGTCTAAATATACCGGACTGAAGAGACACATACCGCGGGGGGGGGGGGGGGGGAGGGAGACTTTCAACATCCCTCCTTTTAGAGAAGAATCCAGATCCTTCCTATTTTCATCAAACTTCAGATGGATAGAGGCCTGGTGTAGCATTTTGATATTTATTCATATATATTATCCTTAGCGGTCTATGAGTTGTCGTTTCTGTCTGGTTTAGAGGATTAAACAATTAACCAGCACATCACATGGGTGAACTACCCTGGAACATTTCAAGCTGCAAACCTAAATTTAACCGTGCGCAATGCATCATGGGTAGCATGTACCAGAATAGTCCTGTCCACGTCCAGCGCCTGTAAGAGACAGCTGACTGACCGTCTGACTGGTTGGCTGACTGGCTGACTGGCTGGCCGAGAGACTGATACACTGAATGACTGACTGACTGACTGGCTAAGAGACTGACTGAGAGACTGATACACTGACTGACTGATTGACTAAGAGACGGACTGACTCACTGACTAAGAGACGGACTGACTGACTAAGAGACTGACTGACTGACTGACTAAGAGACTGACTGACTGACTGACTAAGAGATGGACTGACTCACTGACTAAGAGACAGACTGACTGACTAAGAGACTGACTGACTGACTGACTAAGAGACGGACTGACTGACTGACTAAGAGACTGACTGACTGACTGACTGACTAAGAGACTGACTGACTGACTAAGAGACGGACTGACTGACTGACTAAGAGACTGACTGACTAAGAGACGGACTGACTGACTAAGAGACTGACTGACTGACTGACTAAGAGACTGACTGACTGACTGACTAAGAGACTGACTGACTGAGTAAGAGACTGACTGACTGACTAAGAGACTGACTGACTAAGAGACTGACTGACTGACTGACTGAATGTTTATTGTAAATGTTTGGCAACCTGGTGATTTCAGGGACCAAGTTGTCTTTAAATGTAATTCTGACGGACACACACACACACACACACACACACACACACACGCACACACACACACCCGGACTCACGGCAGCGTGTGTGGCCAGCTGCACCACAGGCTCCGGTCGAGATCGGCTAGGTCCTGCTGGAACCGGTCCAGACACAGGTCCCGGATCTTCCTCTGGTAGAACACGCCGCAGTCCGCCCCCCCCAGCGGGACCACTGGGGAACCGGGACACACGTCAGAACCACACACACGTAGGAACCACACACACGTCAGAACCACACACACGTCAGAACCGGGACACACGTCAGAACCACACACACGTCAGAACCACACACACACGTCAGAACCACACACACACGTCAGAACCACAACACACACGTCAGAACCAGGACACACGTTAGAACCACAACACACACGTTAGAACCACAACACACATCAGAACCACAACACACACGTCAGAACCGCAACACACACGTCAGCACCGCAACACACACGTCAGAACCACAACACACGTCAGAACCACAACACACACGTCAGAACCGCAACACACACGTCAGAACCGCAACACACACGTCAGAACCGCAACACACACGTCAGAACCGCAACACACACGTCAGAACCACAACACACACGTCAGAACCAGGACACACGTTAGAACCACAACACACACGTCAGAACCGCAACACACACGTTAGAACCACAACACACGTTAGAACCACAACACACGTCAGAACCGCAACACACACACGTCAGAACCACAACACACACGTCAGAACCACAACACACACGTCAGAACCAGGACACACACGCAAGAACCACAACACACACATCAGAACCACAACACACGTCAGAACCACAACACACACGCCAGAACCACAACACACACTTCAGAACCACAACACACGTCAGAACCAGGACACACACATGAGAACCACAACACACGTCAGAACCACAACACACGTCAGAACCACAACACACGTCAGAACCACAACACACACGTCAGAACCACAACACACGTCAGAACCACAACACACACGTCAGAACCACAACACATGTCAGAACCACAACACACGTTAGAACCAGGACACACACATCAGAACCACAACACACACGTCAGAACCACAACACACACGTCAGAACCACAACACATGTCAGAACCACAACACACGTTAGAACCAGGACACACACATCAGAACCACAACACACGTCAGAACCACAACACACGCGTCACACTTCTGTGTGGTTCCTTGAATCAAACATGTTATACATGTGTGACATGCTAACATTACATATGTTATACATTTGTAAGGTTGTCATGTAGCACATGTTATTCATGCGTCATGTTAGCAAGTAGCACATGTTATTCATATATCATGTTAGCGTGTACCCCATGTTATACCAGTATTCCCAGCTCTACATCCTCTCTATACCAGTGCCAGCATAGAGCAGCGTGTGGCCACACAGTGTGTTAGGCTTAAGGGCCTGCTGTGGTTCAATGTTCACGTTTTGCCGATGGAACAGCATCAAGCGACTGGGAGACACTCGGCCGTAGACACATCTCCTCCATCTGTCCATTTCACACCGCCTGCCTTCACTGCAACCACTGCGTTTGTTTGAACAAAGTTGCAGAACGTTCCCCCGCTGAGATTTAAAGACGAAACCTTCAAAGGACTCGTGATGGCGGCGAGAGGCCATCATGAGTCCAATCTGACTGTTCACTTCTTAGTTGGTCGGTGGGTCCGTCAGACCCTGTCCCCCCCGCCCACCGCATCCTTCAGAGTTCGGGAGGTGGATCTAAAGAACAGAGGGTGTAAATACATCCCTTCTCCCTGTGGCACTCCCAAAGACTCTCCAATCGCTCCCAGACGCTGATCGTTTGGGAGCGTCAGCACTTCCTCTCTCGTCGTCTGGGCCGCTGCCCTCCTTTGAATTTGTAGCTAATTTGTTCCTAATTGTTAGTTTGTCGCTAATTGTTAATTTGTTGCTAATTTGCTGCGCTGACGTCGCTCTAGCCACATTTAATGCAACAAAAGTAACGGGCTTCGACGTTTAAACAAAGTGTTAAAAGGCAGTCCTAGGTTGAGTGTGAATGCCGGGAGACCGGGTCTTCGTCGTCTGCGTCCCGCTCCGTCTCTCCTCCGACCCTACGCAGGGGTGAACCTCTGAAGGGCTGATCATTACGTTCACGCAACGCAAGGCGGTTACGGACCCCTTACGTCCTCGCGGACCCTCCGTGCGTACGCCACGAGGGCCGGACGTGCGCCTCCCGCAAACGTTAGCCTTCCGTCGAGGCGACGCAGCGGCGAGGGCTGCGATTGGTCCGCTCGCTGAAACCCCGCGCAGAACCATCAAAGGCTCAGGACTGCGTCGAGGCGTCTGCGTGGTCGTTGCGTCGCAGGAGCGCGGGGTCCGTGAACGGCCCTTTAGCCCGCCAGTCCACGGCCGAGCGCACCTAGAGCCCCCGAGCCGAGAGAGGAAGAGGAAGAGGGGAAGAACCGCGACGACCAGGAGGAGAGGCATGGTGTCTTTCCCGGGATGCCCCCCCCCCCTTCTCCCTCCCCTTCTCCTCCCGTCGGTTTCCTGTCCCCGTGGAAACGGCCTATCGCCCTCCTTTATGTGGATGTTCGTGTAATTGGAGGGGGTTTATCGTAAGGTGTAGTAAGGTGGAGTAAGGTGGAGTAAGGTGGAGTAAGGTGGAGTAAGGTGGAGTAAGGTGTGTGATCTGGCTTCAGACGTAAGGGGTCTCGAGTCTGAACGCGGATCAAATCCACACCAATGTCAACGTCTGAAAGTATAGTTCACTCTGATCCATTTGTTTCTTCTGCGATTGTTTTTCCCGTCTGTTATTCTTTTGATCATCTGATAATATTGCCGTTGTTTCTTGCAATAAAGCAGTTATATTTTTGATGGAATGTGTTTTGTTGGCTTTATTGACAATAATTTGTCGCCAACGTCCTTGTTTTCAATCAGTTGTCGAAGCGAGGACGAGGTGTCATTATTTAGTTCGAAAGATTCCAATCAGAGAGAGAGAGAGAGAGAGAGAGACGGAGAGAGAGTTATGGTGGCAAATATGCAAGGTAATGAAAATAATAATGGAACGGATGGAAATCTGAACAAAATCAAAATGAAGGTAAATCAAAGCTGATGAGAGATGATTGGAGCTATTTCACCAATCATCAACAACTCGCTAAAATACAAATGCTGACAGATCAGAGGACACAAACACACCTCTTCCTCTTCCTGCTCAGAGCTCTCAGCACTCATGCGGTGAAGACAGCTGCTGTGTCTCCGCGCCCCGGGACGGAGACGGGCCAGAGATACCGTAGCGCTGTGTGTGTGGAAACTTCAGCTTATGTATTGGTAACGAGATTGCGGGGCGTGTTTACCAGTGTGTGTGTGTGTGTGTGTGTGTGTGTGTGTGTGTGTGTGTGTGTGTCTGTGAGAGAGAGAGAGAGAGAGAGAGAGAGAGAGAGAGAGAGAGAGAGAGAGAGAGAGAGAGAGAGAGATGTGATTGTGCGTGCGTGTTTGTTTGTTTGTTTGTTTCCTTCTTTCTTTCTTTATGTGTGTGTGTGTGTGCCCGTGCGTGCGTCTGCCCGTGTGTGCGTGTGCCCGTGTGTGTGTGTGTGTGTGTGTGTGTGCGTGTGTGTGTGTGTGCCCGTGTGTGTGTGTGTGATCAGGCCTACCGGTCATCAGCAGCAGCCCCAGAGTGAAGAGCCGTGCGCGTGTCGCCCTCATCCCAGACGGCTTGAGGTCCTCAACGAGGTCCTCACAGCTCCTCTCTGGGGTAGTGTTGACCAGGACTCACGGTGCTCCCCTCCTCCCCCGCTCCTCCCGTCTGTTGTTACTCATGGAGGGGGGGGGGGGGGGGGGGGGTGGACAACTGTTTGGACGGACAAGCCCCCCCATTATCCCCTCCCTCCCCTCCCCTCCCCTCCCCTCCTCTCTCCCCCTCCTCTCCTCTCCCCTCCCCCCGCTCACCTCACTCTCTCCTCCTTCTCCCCCCCTTCTCTCCTTCCCCCCCCTCCTCTCCTTTCCCTCCTCTCTCCTCTCCTTTCCCCTCCTCTCTCCTCTAAGTCATCTAGTCTCAGTGCCGTTTGAAACGGGTTTGAAATGGGGTTTTAAAAAAGGGTTTTTAAAAAAGGGTTTTTCAAACCGGTTTGGTAGAAGTTGAGGTCATACGCGGTTCGCTTTGTCGCTAAAATGACGCACGCTGTTGTGTGTGACGTCACCGTTGGTGACTTTACGGGCGGACAGTTGGTCACGTGAGCTTCAGCAGGTGGGGGGCAGGGAGGGGGGAGTAAAACCTCTCTGGCCTTAACTCATCCAGGCGTCATTTGTGATCACGTGAAACGACCGCGGGAGAGAGCACGGGCGGGGGTCTGGCGGTGAGCCCCCTTGCAGTGCCTCGTCCCGGCCGCTAGGGAGCGGCAGAGGACAGGGAATGAACTGCAGCCTCCCGGACCCCCCGTCGTGAGACGCGGTACTTCATATCTTACAGTACGACGGGGCCTCATCACGAGGGTTTTGCTGAACGTGTGAACCAGATATCCTTCGTTCCGTTACCGTATTTTTTAAATTCCCTTCAAGAGTTTGGTAAACTTCTCAATACGTTAGAACTTACCGTCTGGTTGTGACTTCACAGTCTTCCCTGGACTGCTCCACTCGGGGGTGACCGGTCCACTGATCCACTGTAGACCGGTCCCCCCCTCCCCCCAGAGTGGACCAGTCCGCTCGGGAAGGGAGGACCTGTCCCCCTCCAGAGTGGACCGGTGGAATTGGGAAGTGACCTCGAGCTCCCGGGACGTAACGTGCTGCCCTCAACAAAACGTAAAACAGGCGCGCGGAGCCCAGGTCCTCATCCTCTCGTGTGACGTGCCGTGGGCGCGCGAGCAGGTGCGCTATCACGGAGACAATCAGCCCGTGACTGACAGGTGTACCGACAGCCGGTGCTGCTCGCTGATTGGCCGATAGAGATGCGCTGCAAAGTAATGTGGGCGCGGTTTCAACACTCCCACCCCCCTCCCCTCCCTCACCCCCAAAAAAACAACCTTTTGGGCAGCGACTCTGATTGGTTGGAGGAGGTGTTGGTCACCGCGCGCACAAGGGTGGGGGGGCGTGCCCGAGACCCCCACAGCCGCTCGCGCCGTGGCAGAGCGAGGAGTGATGGTGTTGAGGACCGGCGGGGCGCGCGGATCCAAGTATCGTTGAGCGAGAAACAACAACAACAACAATAACAACAACAACTACGACAACAACACACAACAGCTCGAGACACCTCGTCAACTTCTCCAGTGTGTGCGAGCGCGCGTTTGTCGGTTTCGCCGCGCGCGGGATTGCTGTAATCGCGGACCTAACCGGGGACATTCCGGGCTTACTTCGCCGGTGAAACACGCGGGACGCGGGATGTACCGAGAGGACACGTGAGCCACCGGGAGAGCACGAGCCACCAGGTGTTGTCGAGATGAAGTTCCCCTCTAGCCTGCTGTGCGTCTTCGTCACTTTGGCGCTCTTCCTCTTCGCGCCCGGCAGCACGCAATCAGGTGAGTGTCTCGAGCCAAGCGGACCCCCCTCGCCACCCATTGGGGTGTCTCTCGCCGTCCCAGTAAACCCGCACCGGAGCACCGGGGCTCGGGGTCTGGTCTCTAGAACATCTCTTCCTATGTTCGTCCTCTCGCGCAGGTGACGGGTTCAGACGCGGACCCCCCGCGGGGGGGGACTCGAGTGAATCCGTCTCCGGCGCGAGGCACCTCCGCACGGCCGCGCTGTCCGCGCGCTGCGGGCGGCGTGCCGTGGGTCTCTTCTATTGCGATGGTTTCTCCCGGGGTTTGATGTGGAGCGAGCTGTCGTGTGATCATCCCGCGGGCGGGAAGTTGGTCTGATGCCTCGGATGCGTTGCATGAATATTAATGTGGGTTCGAATCAAGAACCAGTTGAATTCACCAATCGGGGGACCCCCGTTCACGGGGTCCTGTGTCGCGTGACCTTCCCTCCGTCCCCCCGGTTACCGGAGGCTGCGATGTGGAGACGTTCTCCTCCGCGCGGTGTTTGTGGTGTTGAGGTTCGCAGATCACCATAGATCACCACAGACGACTACAGATCACTACCAATCCCCTCAGATCACCACAGAACATATCAGATCACCTCAGATCACTACAGAACACTACAGAACACCACAGAACACTACAGAACACTACAGAACACTAGCAATCCCCTCAGATCACCACAGAACCCTACAGATCAGCACAGATCACCACAGAACACCACAGAACAGTACAGAACAGTACAGAACACTACAGAACACTACAGAACACCACAGAACGCCATAGAGTTGGAGGAGGAGCGCTTTAGTCGCAGACTGCAGTCCACCCGGTTGGACTTTATTTCATTTATCTTCTCCCGTCCGAAAGTCACCAGGGGGGGGGGGGGCTCCTGGCAGCCCCCACGTGCCACCGCTAGCGCACGCGACTCCGTATGCGCCTAATAACGTAAAAAAAAGAAAGAAAGAAATGTTACACACACATGCGGTGGGGACTCCCGGGGCCGCCGTCAGGGGCTGTTACCAGCGGGTGCGGTGACTGAAACAGCTGGTGTGTGTGTGTGTGTGTGTGTGTGTGTGTCTGTGTCTGTGCGTGTGTGCGTGTGTGTGTGTGTGTGTGTGTTAAGAGGACGGGCCGCTGTACGGTGGAGGTCACGGTGAGTGGTTTAGGAATTTCAAAATAATAGCGCAAAGGCGATGGTGTTGGTGTTGTCGGCGAATTCCCCGTTGGTCTGAGAGACTTCCTGTGAACCTCCTGACTCCACGACGTGGGAACAGCCTAGGAGGAGAATGTCTGATGCATCGGTGAAACCACAAATCAATTACCGTGTTGGAACACATCTATTGTCTGCGCACTGAACCGTTCATCTATTAATTCAACGGAATGCTCGACCATGTACAATGAGTGTGACAGTAAAAGCTATTAAGCAAATGTTATTAAATTGATTGTGTCTGTGTGTGTGTGTGTGTGTGTGTGCGTAAACCTGTCTGTCTTTATGTGTGTGGGTCTGCGTGTGTGTACATGGGTCTGTGCTTGTGTGTGTGTGTGTGTGTGTGTATATCTCTGGGTATTCGTGCATGTGTCTGCGTGGGTGTGAGTGTGTGTGCATATCTATGGAGGTGTGCATGCGTGTGTGTGAAGAAGTGTTCGTGTGTATGTGTGTATCTGCGTGCGTGCGTGTGTGTGTGTGTATCTGTGCCTGTGTGTGCGTGCGTGCGTGTGTGTGTGTGTTTGTATGTGTGTATCTGTGCCTGTGTGTGCGTGCGTGCGTGTGTGTGTGTTTGTGTGTGTGTATCTGTGCCTGTGTGTGTTTGTGTGTGTGTATCTGTGCCTGTGTGTGCGTGCGTGTGTGTGTGCGTACAGAGCTGAAGGAGTTGAGGCCGAGCACCAAACATGAATAAAGGACTGGGTAAAGAGTGAGCGATTGAAGAGTGAGCAAGTGGACGGTCAAGATTGAGCGGTGAAGAGTGAGAAGTGAAAGGGGGAAGAGTGAGCTGGGTAGGGTGAGCTGGGTAGGGTGAGTGGTGAAGAGTGAGCGGTGAAGAGTGAGTAGTGAGGAGTGAGCTGTGAGGAGTGAGCGGTGAAGAGTGAGCGGTGAAGAGTGAGAAGTGAGGAGTGAGCTGTGAGGAGTGAGCGGTGAAGAGTGAGCGGTGAAGAGTGAGTAGTGAGGAGTGAGCTGTGAGGAGTGAGCGGTGAAGATTGAGCGGTGAAGAGTGAGCGGTCGGACAGTGAAGTAATACTACTTCGACTACTACTACTAATAAGGAAGGGATGTTGTCCTCACCAGTCCTCAAGATCCGTGAC
>NW_027641482.1:0-2500 GCF_949987615.1 Pollachius pollachius
TCTCTCTCTCCCTCTCCCTCTCTCTCTCTCTCTCTCTCTCTCTCTCTCTCTCTCTCTCTCTCTCTGTGTTAGGGACTCTCTGTCCATGTGGACAATGGGCTGCACAGACACACTTCTGTCTCTGCAGGCCGTCACAGAGTTCACCCAGGATACACGTGCCTGTGTGTGTGTCTGGCTTTGTGTGTGTGTGGTTGTGTGTGTGGGTGGCTGTGTGTGTATACATATGTGGTGTGTTGTTGTGGGCATGTTGTTATTGCGTGCATGCGTGTGCCCATGTGTGTGTGAGCAGGGTGGTTTGTGTTGAGGAGGATGTCGGATTGGCGGTGGATGTTGAGAGGAAATGTGTGTGTGTGTGTGTTGTTGTGCGCGCACACACACACACACACACACACACACACGCCAGTCCCAAGGCCTGCGGGCCATCTGGGACTAACTAACTAATACCCTTCCTCCGTTCATCTGGCCGTGCCACTTGTTGTCCGCGTCCATCACAGAGGAGCTAACGTCGTTAAGGGGCTCTGGTGGTCCGGGCCGCGTGTGGCCGCGCGACGCCAGCCGGACGCCTGCTTCCTGGGGGCATGGTCGGGGCTCAGGCTGCACCAGCACCACCACCAGCAAAACCAGTAACACCACCACCAGCAGTAACACCACCACCACCAGTAGTAACACCACCACCAGCACCATACCCAGCACCACCAGTAACACCAGCACCACCACCAGTAACACCACCACCACCAGCACCAGTAACACCACCAGCACCACCAGTAACACCACCACCAGCACCACCAGTAACACCAGCACCACCACCAGTAACACCACCACCACCAGCACCAGTAACACCACCAGCACCACCAGTAACACCACCACCAGCACCACCAGTAACACCAGCACCACCACCAGTAACACCACCAGCACCACCACCAGTAACACCACCAGCACCACCACCAGTAACACCACCACCACCACCAGTAACACCACCACCACCGGCACCACCAGTAACACTACCACCAGCACCACCAGTAACACCACCACCACCACCACCACCAGTAACACCACCACCAGCACCACTAGTAACACCAGCACCACCAGCAGTAACACCACCAGCACCAGTAACACCACCACCAGCACCACCAGTAACACCAGCACCACCAGCAGTAACACCAACACCAGCACCATCAGTAACACCACCACCAGCACCACCAGTAACACCAGCACCACCACCAGTAACACCACCACCACCACCAGCAGCACCACCAGTAACACCACCACCACCAGCACCAGTAACACCAGCACCACCAGCACCACCACCACCACCACCACCACCACCACCTTTGAGCGCTGAATGAAGGGTGAAGCACTGATAATCACCATGGCTCCCAGCCCTGACCGAGATCTCGTCGTTAATAGTCACCGTTTTTAGACGTTGACTGCAGCTTTTGAGCGGCAGCAGATGACCTGTCTCTGCTCTGTACGAGAAGGGAAGAGACTCGTCCAATTCTTACAAAACACACCGTCTCTCCCCGATGTCTTTGCCCAGCTCTACTCTCAGTGTTACGTCAGACAAGACAACTGTATACCTTTGTTCCGACAATCAGGTCAAAGAACTTTATTTTTCCCGTGAGGGAACTTCATTTGAGGTCAGTCACATACAAACAAGACATACTTCAACCATAAATAGTCAGTAATCATGTTTGAGAATAAATAAATTCTTAAGAGCTAAAAAAGACCCTGTGTGTAGGGCAGGAGGTGGGGGTAAGGAGAAGGATTGTTAATTGGGGGAAGGTGAAGGGGGAACAATGTTTCATTCCTAGCTTCAGACACCATGAGCAGTGCTTGGTTCAAAACATGAACCAAACAGGCGAGCTTGTTGGAGCGGCACAAGAACGCTGTCAGGGAACCGTTTTCTGTTCTCTGTTCTCTGCTCTCTGTTGTCTGTTCTCTGTTCTGTTGTCTGTTCTCCGTTCTCTGTTCTCTGTTCTGTTCTCTGTTCTCTGTTCTGTTCTCTGCTCTCTGTTCTCCGTTCTCCGTTCTCTGTTCTCCGTTCTCTGTTCTGTTCTCTGCTCTCTGTTCTCTGTTCTCCGTTCTCCGTTCTCCGTTCTCTGTTCTGTTCTCTGTTCTGTTCTCTGCTCTCTGTTCTCCGTTCTCCGTTCTCCGTTCTCTGTTTACTGCGTCCGTGTTCGACGGGGGCCAAACGTAACCAGAGAACCAAGAACACTAGGCACGTGCACTTGCCTGTGTGTGTGTGTGTGTGTGTGCGCGCTCATGTGTGTGCGTGTGCGCTAGATGGAAGCCTTTTGTCAGAGCGGAGAGGCTGTTGTTGTCCGATGACCCAGAGGTTTAAATAAAGTGCCTGTCTGGGCCGCCGCCGCCGCCGCCGCCACCACCACCACCACCACCACCACCACCACCACCACCACCACCACCACCACCACCACCACCACCGCCGCCGCCGCCGCCGCCGCCGCCGCCGCCGCCGCCGCCGCCGCCGCCGCCGCCGCCG
>NW_027641482.1:7500-10000 GCF_949987615.1 Pollachius pollachius
CCTGTCTCTCTCTCTGGGGGTAGGCCTCTGTCTGACCTGTCTCTTTCTCTGGGGGTAGGCCTCTGTCTGACCTGTCTCTCTCTCTGGGGGTTGGCCTCTGTCTGACCTGTCTCTCTCTCTGGGGAAAGGCCTCTGTCCGACCTGTCTCTCTCTCTGGGGGTAGGCCTCCTCTGTCTGACCTGTCTCTCTCTCTCTGGGGGTAGGCCTCTGTCTGACCTGTCTCTCTCTCTGAGGGTAGGCCTCTGTCTGATCTGTCTCTCTCTCTGGGGGTAGGCCTCTGTCTGACCTGGCTCTCTCTCTCTGGGGGTAGGCCTCTGTCTGATCTGTCTCTCTCTCTGGGGGTAGGCCTCTGTCTGACCTGTCTCTCTCTCTCTGGGGGTAGGCCTCTGTCTGATCCGTCTCTCTCTCTGGGGGTAGGCCTCTGTCTGACCTGTCTCTCTCTCTGGGGGTAGGCCTCTGTCTGGCCTGTCTCTCTCTCTGGGGGTAGGCCTCTGTCTGACCTGTCTCTCTCTCTCTGGGGGTAGGCCTCTGTCTGATCTGTCTCTCTCTCTCTGGGGGTAGGCCTCCTCTGTCTGACCTGTCTCTCTCTCTGGGGGTAGGCCTCTGTCTGACCTGTCTCTCTCTCTGGGGGTAGGCCTCTGTCTGACCTGTCTCTCTCTCTGGGGGTAGGCCTCTGTCTGATCTGTCTCTCTCTCTGGGGGTAGGCCTCTGTCTGACCTGTCTCTCTCTCTGGGGGTAGGCCTCTGTCTGATCCGTCTCTCTCTCTGGGGGTAGGCCTCTGTCTGACCTGTCTCTCTCTGGGGGTAGGCCTCTGTCTGACCTGTCTCTCTCTCTGGGGGTAGGCCTCTGTCTGACCTGTCTCTCTCTCTGGGGGTAGGCCTCTGTCTGACCTGTCTCTCTCTCTGGGGAAAGGCCTCTGTCCGACCTGTCTCTCTCTCTGGGGGTAGGCCTCCTCTGTCTGACCTGTCTCTCTCTCTCTGGGGGTAGGCCTCTGTCTGACCTGTCTCTCTCTCTGAGGGTAGGCCTCTGTCTGATCTGTCTCTCTCTCTGGGGGTAGGCCTCTGTCTGACCTGTCTCTCTCTCTGGGGGTAGGCCTCTGTCTGACCTGTCTCTCTCTCTCTGGGGGTAGGCCTCCTCTGTCTGACCTGTCTCTCTGTCTGGGGGTAGGCTTCTGTCTGACCTGTCTCTCTCTCTGGGGGTAGGCCTCTGTCTGACCTGTCTCTTTCTCTGGGGGTAGGCCTCTGTCTGACCTGTCTCTCTCTCTGGGGGTTGGCCTCTGTCTGACCTGTCTCTCTCTCTGGGGAAAGGCCTCTGTCCGACCTGTCTCTCTCTCTGGGGGTAGGCCTCCTCTGTCTGACCTGTCTCTCTCTCTCTGGGGGTAGGCCTCTGTCTGACCTGTCTCTCTCTCTGAGGGTAGGCCTCTGTCTGATCTGTCTCTCTCTCTGGGGGTAGGCCTCTGTCTGACCTGTCTCTCTCTCTGGGGGTAGGCCTCCGTCTGACCTGTCTCTCTCTCTCTGGGGGTAGGCCTCCTCTGTCTGACCTGTCTCTCTGTCTGGTGGTAGGCCTCTGTCTGACCTGTCTCTCTCTCTGGGGGTAGGCCTCTGTCTGACCTGTCTCTTTCTCTGGGGGTAGGCCTCTGTCTGACCTGTCTCTCTCTCTGGGGGTTGGCCTCTGTCTGACCTGTCTCTCTCTCTGGGGGTAGGCCTCTGTCTGACCTGTCTCTCTCTCTGGGGGTAGGCGTCTGTCTGACCTGTCTCTCTCTCTGGGGGTAGGCCTATGTCTGACCTGTCTCTCTCTCTCTGGGGGTAGGCCTCCTCTGTCTGACCTGTCTCTCTGTCTGGTGGTAGGCCTCTGTCTGACCTGTCTCTCTCTCTGGGGGTAGGCCTCTGTCTGACCTGTCTCTCTCTCTGGGGGTAGGCCTCTGTCTGACCTGTCTCTCTCTCTGGGGGTAGGCCTCTGTCTGACCTGTCTCTCTCTCTGGGGGTCGGCCTCTGTCTGACCTTTCTCTCTCTCTGGGGGTAGGCCTCTGTCTGACCTGTCTCTCTCTCTCTGGGGTTAGGCCTCTGTCTGACCTGTCTCTCTCTCTGGGGGTAGGCCTATGTCTGACCTGTCTCTCTCTCTGGGGGTAGGCCTCTGTCTGACCTGTCTCTCTCTCTGGTGGTAGGCCTCTGTCTGACCTGTCTCTCTCTCTCTGGGGGTAGGCCTCCTCTGTCTGACCTGTCTCTCTGTCTGGGGGTAGGCCTCTGTCTGACCTGTCTCTCTCTGGGGGTAGGCCTCCTCTGTCCAACCTGTCTCTCTCTCTGGGGGTAGGCTTCTGTCTGACCTGTCTCTCTCTCTGGGGTAGGCCTCTTTCTGACCTGTCTCTCTCTCTGGTGGTAGGCCTCTGTCTAACCTGTCTCTCTCTCTGGGGGTAGGCCTCCTCTGTCTGACCTGTCTCTCTCTCTGGGGTAGGCCTCTGTCTGACCTGTCTCTCTCTCTGTGGTAGGCCTCTGTCTGACCT
>NW_027641482.1:15000-17346 GCF_949987615.1 Pollachius pollachius
ATGAGGTGGGCCAGGAGGCTGGGGAGTGTGTGTTTGTGTGTTGTTGTTATTGTCGTCTGTGTGTGGTTGGGAGGATGGAAGTGACAATCCACTTACAAATAGTGGTGTGGAAGAGGATGGTGTCACTGTATCTTTAAATCTTTAGGTGTGTGTGTGGGTCTCTGTTATCTGTTGTAGGATGTATCTCGTCTTACCTGGGTGGCTTGTCTCTGGCTGGCCACGGGGGACAGCCGAGAACTCTCTCTCTCTCTCTCTCTCTCTCTCTGCATTAAGCGAGGTGTTAAAGGTGTTAAACACACCGCCCTCTGGCTTAAGGGTGAAGCAGGGTCTAATGGTTTCGCGTTTTACTTTCAGACCAAACAGCTGTCTTTAACGTTCACCTAATTCAAACTAATCAGTGATGATTTCAATTGTTTCCGAACCGTGGTCCATGTTATAACTTTGTGGGTCAAAGGAACTTTGTCAGTATTTATTACTATGTCTTACTGACTAACATAACCATATGATGACTTCGGTTCAATGCAACGTAGGGAAGAGCTTATATGTTTGAAACTAATAAATCCACATCACTTTTATGTACCTGTAAGAACTTTATTGTATATTTGTACGTACTGACACTTAAAAAATAGCCTGGTCCTACCAGACTCTCGTACTTCATTTCATTTGCACAGAGAGTCTGGACCTACTCAATGGACAAACGTTAACTCACTTGAAGGCGGGTGTCTGTTGAAGTTTAAAACTATTGGATCGGCCCGGTGCCACTCTGGCTCTGCCAAAACCAATCGCTAACGTTTGGCCGGGAATCACGTTGCGCGCCGGCAGTAAACAAACCCAACACCGTGCGTGACGATGTCCGTCAACGAGAGCTGACTTTAACGTCGTTCATCTCAGCCGCCCCCTCTGTTCGCTGATTGGAACGCAGAAAATTTAGACGGAGAAAACCCACTAACCTACCGCAGGCCCAGACCCAGTACTGAAGGGAAATGAAAATTGAGCGGAAGTACTTAGGCGGGCGGAGCCAGGCTACTAAAAAATGGTGCTTAGCCTCTTATCCTAGCTATCGTTGTTGTCTCTGGCTCTATGAACATCCTGACTACCCCAGAGGTATACCGTTGTTTCTCCTTCCTCTGACCAATGTTCTTATTGTAAATCGCTTTGGATGAAAGCGTCTGATGAACGCCCTCGATGTACACGTGAACGTAAATGCAACGCGGTTGTTGGTGTTTATTGTCCAGGTCGGCAGTCAGATCACGAACACCATGTAGACACTGTGACCTTTGACCCCTGGACCCCCTCCACAGGGGGCGGGAGGGCGGCCTCCTGCTGCTCCGAGGTCAGCTACAGCCCGTCCCGGGGGTCCGAGGAGCTGGAGACCCCCCGGACCCGATCCTCCCTGTCCCTGGACCACCCGCCGGGGTCCTCCGGTCGCCCCTCACCTGACACAGGTGAGCGCACGCACGCGGATACGCACACACACACACAGATACACACGCATTGATGCACACACACACAGATACACACACATTGATACACACACACACACAGATACACACACATTGATACACACACATACAGATACACACACATTGATACACACACACACACACAGATACACACACATTGATACACACACACAGATACACACACACATGGATACACATACACACAGAGATACACACACATGGATACACACACACAGACATGGATATACACACACACACACACACACACACACACACAGACATGGATATACACACACACACACACACACACACACAGACATGGATATACACACACACACACACACACACATACACACACACATACACACACACACACACACACACACACACACACACACACACACACAGATATGGATACACACACACACACACACACACACAAATACACACACACAGACATGGATACACACAGACACGTACAGACACATACATGAACACACCTACACACACACACACAGGGACAGACACACACGAAAACGCACATGAATACACACACACACACACACACATATAAACACGGACACACACACACACAGACCCACACACACACACACACACGGATACATACACGTACACACACAGGGACACACACACACAAACACACAAACATGGATACACACGGACACACACACGGTTACACACAGACACACAAACACACACACACACGGACACATACACGTACACACACACACACACACACACACACGGACACACACATACACACGGACACACACATATGGATACACACAGACACAAACACACACATACACACACACAAACACACACAGACACACACACATGGACACACACACACACACGGAAA
>NW_027641481.1:0-40647 GCF_949987615.1 Pollachius pollachius
CTCCCAAATGGTGGTTTATGCTTAAATAACCCTTTTGTAAGCATAATAACACGTTTCCATTGAAAGAAACAGAAATATTCACATGTCAAGTTTTTATGCGTGCAAAATGCTTTTCAGAGCGAGAGAAGCACTTTTTGACCAACAATGTGATTTTACCTTACAATGTTGATATTGCTCAAAACTAATGGAATTCACTCCCAAATGGTGGTTTATGCTTAAATAACCCTTTTGTAAGCATAATAACACACGTTTCCATTGAAAGTAACAGAAATATTCACATGTCAAGTTTTTATGTGTGCAAAATGCTTTTCAGAGCGAGAGAAGCACTTTTTGACCAACAATGTGATTCTGACCTTTCAATTTTGATATTGCTCAAAACTAATGGAATTCACTCCCAAATGGTGGTTTATGCTTAAATAACCCTTTTGTAAGCATAATAACACGTTTCCATTGAAAGAAACAGAAATATTCACATGTCAAGTTTTATGCGTGCAAAATGCTTTTCAGAGCGAGAGAAGCACTTTTTGACCAACAATGTGACTCTGACCTTTCATTTTGATATTGCTCAAAACTAATGGAATTCACTCCCAAATGGTGGTTTATGCTTAAATAACCCTTTTGTAAGCATAATAACACGTTCCCATTGAAAGTAACAGAAATATTCACATGTCAAGTTTTTATGTGTGCAAAATGCTTTTCAGAGCGAGAGAAGCACTTTTGACCAACAATGTGACTCTGACCTTTCAATTTTGATATTGCTCAAAACTAATGGAATTCACTCCCAAATGGTGGTTTATGCTTAATAACCCTTTTGTAAGCATAATAACACGTTTCCATTGAAAGTAACAGAAATATTCACATGTCAAGTTTTTATGTGTGCAAAATGCTTTTCAGAGCGAGAGAAGCACTTTTTGACCAACAATGTGATTTTTACCTTTCAATTTTGATATTGCTCAAAACTAATGGAATTCACTCCCAAATGGTGGTTTATGCTTAAATAACCCTTTTGTAAGCATAATAACACGTTTCCATTGAAAGAAACAGAAATATTCACATGTCAAGTTTTATGCGTGCAAAATGCTTTTCAGAGCGAGAGAAGCACTTTTGACCAACAATGTGACTCTGACCTTTCAATTTTGATATTGCTCAAAACTAATGGAATTCACTCCCAAATGGTGGTTTATGCTTAAATAACCCTTTGTAAGCATAATAACACGTTCCATTGAAAGTAACAGAAATATTCACATTGTCAAGTTTTTATGTGTGCAAAATGCTTTTCAGAGCGAGAGAAGCACTTTTTGACCAACAATGTGATTCTGACCTTTCAATTTTGATATTGCTCAAAAACTAATGGAATTCACTCCCAAATGGTGGTTTATGCTTAAATAACCCTTTTGTAAGCATAATAACACGTTTCCATTGAAAGAAACAGAAATATTCACATGTCAAGTTTTTATGTGTGCAAAATGCTTTTCAGAGCGAGAGAAGCACTTTTTGACCAACAATGTGATTTTTACCTTTCAATTTTGATATTGCTCAAAACTAATGGAATTCACTCCCAAATGGTGGTTTATGCTTAAATAACCCTTTTGTAAGCATAATAACACGTTTCCATTGAAAGAAACAGAAATATTCACATGTCAAGTTTTTATGCGTGCAAAATGCTTTTCAGAGCGAGAGAAGCACTTTTTGACCAACAATGTGACTCTGACCTTTCAATTTTGATATTGCTCAAAACTAATGGAATTCACTCCCAAATGGTGGTTTATGCTTAAATAACCCTTTTGTAAGCATAATAACACGTTTCCATTGAAAGTAACAGAAATATTCACATGTCAAGTTTTTATGTGTGCAAAATGCTTTTCAGAGCGAGAGAAGCACTTTTTGACCAACAATGTGATTCTGACCTTTCAATTTTGATATTGCTCAAAACTAATGGAATTCACTCCCAAATGGTGGTTTATGCTTAAATAACCCTTTTGTAAGCATAATAACACGTTTCCATTGAAAGAAACAGAAATATTCACATGTCAAGTTTTTATGCGTGCAAAATGCTTTTCAGAGCGAGAGAAGCACTTTTTGACCAACAATGTGATTTTTACCTTACAATGTTGATATTGCTCAAAACTAATGGAATTCACTCCCAAATGGTGGTTTATGCTTAAATAACCCTTTTGTAAGCATAATAACACGTTTCCATTGAAAGTAACAGAAATATTCACATGTCAAGTTTTTATGTGTGCAAAATGCTTTTCAGAGCGAGAGAAGCACTTTTTGACCAACAATGTGATTCTGACCTTTCAATTTTGATATTGCTCAAAACTAATGGAATTCACTCCCAAATGGTGGTTTATGCTTAAATAACCCTTTTGTAAGCATAATAACACGTTTCCATTGAAAGAAACAGAAATATTCACATGTCAAGTTTTTATGCGTGCAAAATGCTTTTCAGAGCGAGAGAAGCACTTTTTGACCAACAATGTGACTCTGACCTTTCAATTTTGATATTGCTCAAAACTAATGGAATTCACTCCCAAATGGTGGTTTATGCTTAAATAACCCTTTTGTAAGCATAATAACACGTTTCCATTGAAAGTAACAGAAATATTCACATGTCAAGTTTTTATGTGTGCAAAATGCTTTTCAGAGCGAGAGAAGCACTTTTTGACCAACAATGTGACTCTGACCTTTCAATTTTGATATTGCTCAAAACTAATGGAATTCACTCCCAAATGGTGGTTTATGCTTAAATAACCCTTTTGTAAGCATAATAACACGTTTCCATTGAAAGTAACAGAAATATTCACATGTCAAGTTTTTATGTGTGCAAAATGCTTTTCAGAGCGAGAGAAGCACTTTTTGACCAACAATGTGATTCTGACCTTTCAATTTTGATATTGCTCAAAACGAATGGAATTCACTCCCAAATGGTGGTTTATGCTTAAATAACCCTTTTGTAAGCATAATAACACGTTTCCATTGAAAGAAACAGAAATATTCACATGTCAAGTTTTTATGCGTGCAAAATGCTTTTCAGAGCGAGAGAAGCACTTTTTGACCAACAATGTGACTCTGACCTTTCAATTTTGATATTGCTCAAAACTAATGGAATTCACTCCCAAATGGTGGTTTATGCTTAAATAACCCTTTTGTAAGCATAATAACACGTTTCCATTGAAAGTAACAGAAATATTCACATGTCAAGTTTTTATGTGTGCAAAATGCTTTTCAGAGCGAGAGAAGCACTTTTTGACCAACAATGTGATTCTGACCTTTCAATTTTGATATTGCTCAAAACTAATGGAATTCACTCCCAAATGGTGGTTTATGCTTAAATAACCCTTTTGTAAGCATAATAACACGTTTCCATTGAAAGAAACAGAAATATTCACATGTCAAGTTTTTATGCGTGCAAAATGCTTTTCAGAGCGAGAGAAGCACTTTTTGACCAACAATGTGATTTTTACCTTACAATGTTGATATTGCTCAAAACTAATGGAATTCACTCCCAAATGGTGGTTTATGCTTAAATAACCCTTTTGTAAGCATAATAACACGTTTCCATTGATAGTAACAGAAATATTCACATGTCAAGTTTTTATGTGTGCAAAATGCTTTTCAGAGCGAGAGAAGCACTTTTTGACCAACAATGTGATTCTGACCTTTCAATTTTGATATTGCTCAAAACTAATGGAATTCACTCCCAAATGGTGGTTTATGCTTAAATAACCCTTTTGTAAGCATAATAACACGTTTCCATTGAAAGAAACAGAAATATTCACATGTCAAGTTTTTATGCGTGCAAAATGCTTTTCAGAGCGAGAGAAGCACTTTTTGACCAACAATGTGACTCTGACCTTTCAATTTTGATATTGCTCAAAACTAATGGAATTCACTCCCAAATGGTGGTTTATGCTTAAATAACCCTTTTGTAAGCATAATAACACGTTTCCATTGAAAGTAACAGAAATATTCACATGTCAAGTTTTTATGTGTGCAAAATGCTTTTCAGAGCGAGAGAAGCACTTTTTGACCAACAATGTGACTCTGACCTTTCAATTTTGATATTGCTCAAAACTAATGGAATTCACTCCCAAATGGTGGTTTATGCTTAAATAACCCTTTTGTAAGCATAATAACACGTTTCCATTGAAAGTAACAGAAATATTCACATGTCAAGTTTTTATGTGTGCAAAATGCTTTTCAGAGCGAGAGAAGCACTTTTTGACCAACAATGTGATTCTGACCTTTCAATTTTGATATTGCTCAAAACTAATGGAATTCACTCCCAAATGGTGGTTTATGCTTAAATAACCCTTTTGTAAGCATAATAACACGTTTCCATTGAAAGAAACAGAAATATTCACATGTCAAGTTTTTATGCGTGCAAAATGCTTTTCAGAGCGAGAGAAGCACTTTTTGACCAACAATGTGACTCTGACCTTTCAATTTTGATATTGCTCAAAACTAATGGAATTCACTCCCAAATGGTGGTTTATGCTTAAATAACCCTTTTGTAAGCATAATAACACGTTTCCATTGAAAGTAACAGAAATATTCACATGTCAAGTTTTTATGTGTGCAAAATGCTTTTCAGAGCGAGAGAAGCACTTTTTGACCAACAATGTGATTCTGACCTTTCAATTTTGATATTGCTCAAAACTAATGGAATTCACTCCCAAATGGTGGTTTATGCTTAAATAACCCTTTTGTAAGCATAATAACACGTTTCCATTGAAAGAAACAGAAATATTCACATGTCAAGTTTTTATGCGTGCAAAATGCTTTTCAGAGCGAGAGAAGCACTTTTTGACCAACAATGTGATTTTTACCTTACAATGTTGATATTGCTCAAAACTAATGGAATTCACTCCCAAATGGTGGTTTATGCTTAAATAACCCTTTTGTAAGCATAATAACACGTTTCCATTGATAGTAACAGAAATATTCACATGTCAAGTTTTTATGTGTGCAAAATGCTTTTCAGAGCGAGAGAAGCACTTTTTGACCAACAATGTGATTCTGACCTTTCAATTTTGATATTGCTCAAAACTAATGGAATTCACTCCCAAATGGTGGTTTATGCTTAAATAACCCTTTTGTAAGCATAATAACACGTTTCCATTGAAAGAAACAGAAATATTCACATGTCAAGTTTTTATGCGTGCAAAATGCTTTTCAGAGCGAGAGAAGCACTTTTTGACCAACAATGTGACTCTGACCTTTCAATTTTGATATTGCTCAAAACTAATGGAATTCACTCCCAAATGGTGGTTTATGCTTAAATAACCCTTTTGTAAGCATAATAACACGTTTCCATTGAAAGTAACAGAAATATTCACATGTCAAGTTTTTATGTGTGCAAAATGCTTTTCAGAGCGAGAGAAGCACTTTTTGACCAACAATGTGATTCTGACCTTTCAATTTTGATATTGCTCAAAACTAATGGAATTCACTCCCAAATGGTGGTTTATGCTTAAATAACCCTTTTGTAAGCATAATAACACGTTTCCATTGAAAGAAACAGAAATATTCACATGTCAAGTTTTTATGTGTGCAAAATGCTTTTCAGAGCGAGAGAAGCACTTTTTGACCAACAATGTGATTTTTACCTTTCAATTTTGATATTGCTCAAAACTAATGGAATTCACTCCCAAATGGTGGTTTATGCTTAAATAACCCTTTTGTAAGCATAATAACACGTTTCCATTGAAAGAAACAGAAATATTCACATGTCAAGTTTTTATGCGTGCAAAATGCTTTTCAGAGCGAGAGAAGCACTTTTTGACCAACAATGTGACTCTGACCTTTCAATTTTGATATTGCTCAAAACTAATGGAATTCACTCCCAAATGGTGGTTTATGCTTAAATAACCCTTTTGTAAGCATAATAACACGTTTCCATTGAAAGTAACAGAAATATTCACATGTCAAGTTTTTATGTGTGCAAAATGCTTTTCAGAGCGAGAGAAGCACTTTTTGACCAACAATGTGATTCTGACCTTTCAATTTTGATATTGCTCAAAACTAATGGAATTCACTCCCAAATGGTGGTTTATGCTTAAATAACCCTTTTGTAAGCATAATAACACGTTTCCATTGAAAGAAACAGAAATATTCACATGTCAAGTTTTTATGCGTGCAAAATGCTTTTCAGAGCGAGAGAAGCACTTTTTGACCAACAATGTGATTTTTACCTTACAATGTTGATATTGCTCAAAACTAATGGAATTCACTCCCAAATGGTGGTTTATGCTTAAATAACCCTTTTGTAAGCATAATAACACGTTTCCATTGAAAGTAACAGAAATATTCACATGTCAAGTTTTTATGTGTGCAAAATGCTTTTCAGAGCGAGAGAAGCACTTTTTGACCAACAATGTGATTCTGACCTTTCAATATTGATATTGCTCAAAACTAATGGAATTCACTCCCAAATGGTGGTTTATGCTTAAATAACCCTTTTGTAAGCATAATAACACGTTTCCATTGAAAGAAACAGAAATATTCACATGTCAAGTTTTTATGCGTGCAAAATGCTTTTCAGAGCGAGAGAAGCACTTTTTGACCAACAATGTGACTCTGACCTTTCAATTTTGATATTGCTCAAAACTAATGGAATTCACTCCCAAATGGTGGTTTATGCTTAAATAACCCTTTTGTAAGCATAATAACACGTTTCCATTGAAAGTAACAGAAATATTCACATGTCAAGTTTTTATGTGTGCAAAATGCTTTTCAGAGCGAGAGAAGCACTTTTTGACCAACAATGTGACTCTGACCTTTCAATTTTTATATTGCTCAAAACTAATGGAATTCACTCCCAAATGGTGGTTTATGCTTAAATAACCCTTTTGTAAGCATAATAACACGTTTCCATTGAAAGTAACAGAAATATTCACATGTCAAGTTTTTATGTGTGCAAAATGCTTTTCAGAGCGAGAGAAGCACTTTTTGACCAACAATGTGATTCTGACCTTTCAATTTTGATATTGCTCAAAACTAATGGAATTCACTCCCAAATGGTGGTTTATGCTTAAATAACCCTTTTGTAAGCATAATAACACGTTTCCATTGAAAGAAACAGAAATATTCACATGTCAAGTTTTTATGCGTGCAAAATGCTTTTCAGAGCGAGAGAAGCACTTTTTGACCAACAATGTGATTCTGACCTTTCAATTTTGATATTGCTCAAAACTAATGGAATTCACTCCCAAATGGTGGTTTATGCTTAAATAACCCTTTTGTAAGCATAATAACACGTTTGAATTTAAAGGAACAGAAATATTCACTTGTCAAGTTTTTATGCGTGCAAAATGCTTTTCAGAGCGAGAGAAGCACTTTTTGACCAACAATGTGATTTTTACATTACAATGTTGATATTGCTCAAAACTAATGGAATTCACTCCCAAATGGTGGTTTATGCTTAAATAACCCTTTTGTAAGCATAATAACACGTTTGAATTGAAAGAAACAGAAATATTCACATGTCAAGTTTTTATGTGTGCAAAATGCTTTTCAGAGCGAGAGAAGCACTTTTTGACCAACAATGTGATTTTTACCTTTCAATTTTGATATTGCTCAAAACTAATGGAATTCACTCCCAAATGGTGGTTTATGCTTAAATAACCCTTTTGTAAGCATAACAACACGTTTCCATTGAAAGTAACAGAAATATTCACATGTCAAGTTTTTATGTGTGCAAAATGCTTTTCAGAGCGAGAGAAGCACTTTTTGACCAACAATGTGATTCTGACCTTTCAATTTTGATATTGCTCAAAACTAATGGAATTCACTCCCAAATGGTGGTTTATGCTTAAATAACCCTTTTGTAAGCATAATAACACGTTTCCATTGAAAGAAACAGAAATATTCACATGTCAAGTTTTTATGCGTGCAAAATGCTTTTCAGAGCGAGAGAAGCACTTTTTGACCAACAATGTGATTTTTACCTTACAATGTTGATATTGCTCAAAACTAATGGAATTCACTCCCAAATGGTGGTTTATGCTTAAATAACCCTTTTGTAAGCATAATAACACGTTTCCATTGAAAGTAACAGAAATATTCACATGTCAAGTTTTTATGTGTGCAAAATGCTTTTCAGAGCGAGAGAAGCACTTTTTGACCAACAATGTGATTCTGACCTTTCAATTTTGATATTGCTCAAAACTAATGGAATTCACTCCCAAATGGTGGTTTATGCTTAAATAACCCTTTTGTAAGCATAATAACACGTTTCCATTGAAAGAAACAGAAATATTCACATGTCAAGTTTTTATGCGTGCAAAATGCTTTTCAGAGCGAGAGAAGCACTTTTTGACCAACAATGTGACTCTGACCTTTCAATTTTGATATTGCTCAAAACTAATGGAATTCACTCCCAAATGGTGGTTTATGCTTAAATAACCCTTTTGTAAGCATAATAACACGTTTCCATTGAAAGTAACAGAAATATTCACATGTCAAGTTTTTATGTGTGCAAAATGCTTTTCAGAGCGAGAGAAGCACTTTTTGACCAACAATGTGACTCTGACCTTTCAATTTTGATATTGCTCAAAACTAATGGAATTCACTCCCAAATGGTGGTTTATGCTTAAATAACCCTTTTGTAAGCATAATAACACGTTTCCATTGAAAGTAACAGAAATATTCACATGTCAAGTTTTTATGTGTGCAAAATGCTTTTCAGAGCGAGAGAAGCACTTTTTGACCAACAATGTGATTCTGACCTTTCAATTTTGATATTGCTCAAAACTAATGGAATTCACTCCCAAATGGTGGTTTATGCTTAAATAACCCTTTTGTAAGCATAATAACACGTTTCCATTGAAAGAAACAGAAATATTCACATGTCAAGTTTTTATGCGTGCAAAATGCTTTTCAGAGCGAGAGAAGCACTTTTTGACCAACAATGTGATTCTGACCTTTCAATTTTGATATTGCTCAAAACTAATGGAATTCACTCCCAAATGGTGGTTTATGCTTAAATAACCCTTTTGTAAGCATAATAACACGTTTGAATTTAAAGGAACAGAAATATTCACTTGTCAAGTTTTTATGCGTGCAAAATGCTTTTCAGAGCGAGAGAAGCACTTTTTGACCAACAATGTGATTTTTACATTACAATGTTGATATTGCTCAAAACTAATGGAATTCACTCCCAAATGGTGGTTTATGCTTAAATAACCCTTTTGTAAGCATAATAACACGTTTGAATTGAAAGAAACAGAAATATTCACATGTCAAGTTTTTATGCGTGCAAAATGCTTTTCAGAGCGAGAGAAGCACTTTTTGACCAACAATGTGACTCTGACCTTTCAATTTTGATATTGCTCAAAACTAATGGAATTCACTCCCAAATGGTGGTTTATGCTTAAATAACCCTTTTGTAAGCATAATAACACGTTTCCATTGAAAGTAACAGAAATATTCACATGTCAAGTTTTTATGTGTGCAAAATGCTTTTCAGAGCGAGAGAAGCACTTTTTGACCAACAATGTGACTCTGACCTTTCAATTTTGATATTGCTCAAAACTAATGGAATTCACTCCCAAATGGTGGTTTATGCTTAAATAACCCTTTTGTAAGCATAATAACACGTTTCCATTGAAAGTAACAGAAATATTCACATGTCAAGTTTTTATGTGTGCAAAATGCTTTTCAGAGCGAGAGAAGCCCTTTTTGACCAACAATGTGATTCTCACCTTTCAATTTTGATATTGCTCAAAACTAATGGAATTCACTCCCAAATGGTGGTTTATGCTTAAATAACCCTTTTGTAAGCATAATAACACGTTTCCATTGAAAGAAACAGAAATATTCACATGTCAAGTTTTTATGCGTGCAAAATGCTTTTCAGAGCGAGAGAAGCACTTTTTGACCAACAATGTGATTCTGACCTTTCAATTTTGATATTGCTCAAAACTAATGGAATTCACTCCCAAATGGTGGTTTATGCTTAAATAACCCTTTTGTAAGCATAATAACACGTTTGAATTTAAAGGAACAGAAATATTCACTTGTCAAGTTTTTATGCGTGCAAAATGCTTTTCAGAGCGAGAGAAGCACTTTTTGACCAACAATGTGATTTTTACATTACAATGTTGATATTGCTCAAAACTAATGAAATTCACTCCCAAATGGTGGTTTATGCTTAAATAACCCTTTTGTAAGCATAATAACACGTTTGAATTGAAAGAAACAGAAATATTCACATGTCAAGTTTTTATGTGTGCAAAATGCTTTTCAGAGCGAGAGAAGCACTTTTTGACCAACAATGTGATTTTTACCTTTCAATTTTGATATTGCTCAAAACTAATGGAATTCACTCCCAAATGGTGGTTTATGCTTAAATAACCCTTTTGTAAGCATAATAACACGTTTCCATTGAAAGTAACAGAAATATTCACATGTCAAGTTTTTATGTGTGCAAAATGCTTTTCAGAGCGAGAGAAGCACTTTTTGACCAACAATGTGATTCTGACCTTTCAATTTTGATATTGCTCAAAACTAATGGAATTCACTCCCAAATGGTGGTTTATGCTTAAATAACCCTTTTGTAAGCATAATAACACGTTTCCATTGAAAGAAACAGAAATATTCACATGTCAAGTTTTTATGCGTGCAAAATGCTTTTCAGAGCGAGAGAAGCACTTTTTGACCAACAATGTGATTTTTACCTTACAATGTTGATATTGCTCAAAACTAATGGAATTCACTCCCAAATGGTGGTTTATGCTTAAATAACCCTTTTGTAAGCATAATAACACGTTTCCATTGAAAGTAACAGAAATATTCACATGTCAAGTTTTTATGTGTGCAAAATGCTTTTCAGAGCGAGAGAAGCACTTTTTGACCAACAATGTGATTCTGACCTTTCAATTTTGATATTGCTCAAAACTAATGGAATTCACTCCCAAATGGTGGTTTATGCTTAAATAACCCTTTTGTAAGCATAATAACACGTTTCCATTGAAAGAAACAGAAATATTCACATGTCAAGTTTTTATGCGTGCAAAATGCTTTTCAGAGCGAGAGAAGCACTTTTTGACCAACAATGTGACTCTGACCTTTCAATTTTGATATTGCTCAAAACTAATGGAATTCACTCCCAAATGGTGGTTTATGCTTAAATAACCCTTTTGTAAGCATAATAACACGTTTCCATTGAAAGTAACAGAAATATTCACATGTCAAGTTTTTATGTGTGCAAAATGCTTTTCAGAGCGAGAGAAGCACTTTTTGACCAACAATGTGACTCTGACCTTTCAATTTTGATATTGCTCAAAACTAATGGAATTCACTCCCAAATGGTGGTTTATGCTTAAATAACCCTTTTGTAAGCATAATAACACGTTTCCATTGAAAGTAACAGAAATATTCACATGTCAAGTTTTTATGTGTGCAAAATGCTTTTCAGAGCGAGAGAAGCACTTTTTGACCAACAATGTGATTCTGACCTTTCAATTTTGATATTGCTCAAAACTAATGGAATTCACTCCCAAATGGTGGTTTATGCTTAAATAACCCTTTTGTAAGCATAATAACACGTTTCCATTGAAAGAAACAGAAATATTCACATGTCAAGTTTTTATGCGTGCAAAATGCTTTTCAGAGCGAGAGAAGCACTTTTTGACCAACAATGTGATTCTGACCTTTCAATTTTGATATTGCTCAAAACTAATGGAATTCACTCCCAAATGGTGGTTTATGCTTAAATAACCCTTTTGTAAGCATAATAACACGTTTGAATTTAAAGGAACAGAAATATTCACTTGTCAAGTTTTTATGCGTGCAAAATGCTTTTCAGAGCGAGAGAAGCACTTTTTGACCAACAATGTGATTTTTACATTACAATGTTGATATTGCTCAAAACTAATGGAATTCACTCCCAAATGGTGGTTTATGCTTAAATAACCCTTTTGTAAGCATAATAACACGTTTGAATTGAAAGAAACAGAAATATTCACATGTCAAGTTTTTATGTGTGCAAAATGCTTTTCAGAGCGAGAGAAGCACTTTTTGACCAACAATGTGATTTTTACCTTTCAATTTTGATATTGCTCAAAACTAATGGAATTCACTCCCAAATGGTGGTTTATGCTTAAATAACCCTTTTGTAAGCATAATAACACGTTTGAATTTAAAGGAACAGAAATATTCACTTGTCAAGTTTTTATGCGTGCAAAATGCTTTTCAGAGCGAGAGAAGCACTTTTTGACCAACAATGTGATTTTTACATTACAATGTTGATATTGCTCAAAACTAATGAAATTCACTCCCAAATGGTGGTTTATGCTTAAATAACCCTTTTGTAAGCATAATAACACGTTTGAATTGAAAGAAACAGAAATATTCACATGTCAAGTTTTTATGTGTGCAAAATGCTTTTCAGAGCGAGAGAAGCACTTTTTGACCAACAATGTGATTTTTACCTTTCAATTTTGATATTGCTCAAAACTAATGGAATTCACTCCCAAATGGTGGTTTATGCTTAAATAACCCTTTTGTAAGCATAATAACACGTTTCCATTGAAAGTAACAGAAATATTCACATGTCAAGTTTTTATGTGTGCAAAATGCTTTTCAGAGCGAGAGAAGCACTTTTTGACCAACAATGTGATTCTGACCTTTCAATTTTGATATTGCTCAAAACTAATGGAATTCACTCCCAAATGGTGGTTTATGCTTAAATAACCCTTTTGTAAGCATAATAACACGTTTCCATTGAAAGAAACAGAAATATTCACATGTCAAGTTTTTATGCGTGCAAAATGCTTTTCAGAGCGAGAGAAGCACTTTTTGACCAACAATGTGATTTTTACCTTACAATGTTGATATTGCTCAAAACTAATGGAATTCACTCCCAAATGGTGGTTTATGCTTAAATAACCCTTTTGTAAGCATAATAACACGTTTCCATTGAAAGTAACAGAAATATTCACATGTCAAGTTTTTATGTGTGCAAAATGCTTTTCAGAGCGAGAGAAGCACTTTTTGACCAACAATGTGATTCTGACCTTTCAATTTTGATATTGCTCAAAACTAATGGAATTCACTCCCAAATGGTGGTTTATGCTTAAATAACCCTTTTGTAAGCATAATAACACGTTTCCATTGAAAGAAACAGAAATATTCACATGTCAAGTTTTTATGCGTGCAAAATGCTTTTCAGAGCGAGAGAAGCACTTTTTGACCAACAATGTGACTCTGACCTTTCAATTTTGATATTGCTCAAAACTAATGGAATTCACTCCCAAATGGTGGTTTATGCTTAAATAACCCTTTTGTAAGCATAATAACACGTTTCCATTGAAAGTAACAGAAATATTCACATGTCAAGTTTTTATGTGTGCAAAATGCTTTTCAGAGCGAGAGAAGCACTTTTTGACCAACAATGTGACTCTGACCTTTCAATTTTGATATTGCTCAAAACTAATGGAATTCACTCCCAAATGGTGGTTTATGCTTAAATAACCCTTTTGTAAGCATAATAACACGTTTCCATTGAAAGTAACAGAAATATTCACATGTCAAGTTTTTATGTGTGCAAAATGCTTTTCAGAGCGAGAGAAGCACTTTTTGACCAACAATGTGATTCTGACCTTTCAATTTTGATATTGCTCAAAACTAATGGAATTCACTCCCAAATGGTGGTTTATGCTTAAATAACCCTTTTGTAAGCATAATAACACGTTTCCATTGAAAGAAACAGAAATATTCACATGTCAAGTTTTTATGCGTGCAAAATGCTTTTCAGAGCGAGAGAAGCACTTTTTGACCAACAATGTGATTCTGACCTTTCAATTTTGATATTGCTCAAAACTAATGGAATTCACTCCCAAATGGTGGTTTATGCTTAAATAACCCTTTTGTAAGCATAATAACACGTTTGAATTTAAAGGAACAGAAATATTCACTTGTCAAGTTTTTATGCGTGCAAAATGCTTTTCAGAGCGAGAGAAGCACTTTTTGACCAACAATGTGATTTTTACATTACAATGTTGATATTGCTCAAAACTAATGGAATTCACTCCCAAATGGTGGTTTATGCTTAAATAACCCTTTTGTAAGCATAATAACACGTTTGAATTGAAAGAAACAGAAATATTCACATGTCAAGTTTTTATGTGTGCAAAATGCTTTTCAGAGCGAGAGAAGCACTTTTTGACCAACAATGTGATTTTTACCTTTCAATTTTGATATTGCTCAAAACTAATGGAATTCACTCCCAAATGGTGGTTTATGCTTAAATAACCCTTTTGTAAGCATAATAACACGTTTCCATTGAAAGTAACAGAAATATTCACATGTCAAGTTTTTATGTGTGCAAAATGCTTTTCAGAGCGAGAGAAGCACTTTTTGACCAACAATGTGATTCTGACCTTTCAATTTTGATATTGCTCAAAACTAATGGAATTCACTCCCAAATGGTGGTTTATGCTTAAATAACCCTTTTGTAAGCATAATAACACGTTTCCATTGAAAGAAACAGAAATATTCACATGTCAAGTTTTTATGCGTGCAAAATGCTTTTCAGAGCGAGAGAAGCACTTTTTGACCAACAATGTGATTCTGACCTTTCAATTTTGATATTGCTCAAAACTAATGGAATTCACTCCCAAATGGTGGTTTATGCTTAAATAACCCTTTTGTAAGCATAATAACACGTTTCCATTGAAAGAAACAGAAATATTCACGTGTCAAGTTTTTATGCGTGCAAAATGCTTTTCAGAGCGAGAGAAGCACTTTTTGACCAACAATGTGATTCTGACCTTACAATGTTGATATTGCTCAAAACGAATGGAATTCACTCCCAAATGGTGGTTTATGCTTAAATAACCCTTTTGTAAGCATAATAACACGTTTCCATTGAAAGAAACAGAAATATTCACATGTCAAGTTTTTATGCGTGCAAAATGCTTTTCAGAGCGAGAGAAGCACTTTTTGACCAACAATGTGACTCTGACCTTTCAATTTTGATATTGCTCAAAACTAATGGAATTCACTCCCAAATGGTGGTTTATGCTTAAATAACCCTTTTGTAAGCATAATAACACGTTCCCATTGAAAGTAACAGAAATATTCACATGTCAAGTTTTTATGTGTGCAAAATGCTTTTCAGAGCGAGAGAAGCACTTTTTGACCAACAATGTGACTCTGACCTTTCAATTTTGATATTGCTCAAAACTAATGGAATTCACTCCCAAATGGTGGTTTATGCTTAAATAACCCTTTTGTAAGCATAATAACACGTTTCCATTGAAAGTAACAGAAATATTCACATGTCAAGTTTTTATGTGTGCAAAATGCTTTTCAGAGCGAGAGAAGCACTTTTTGACCAACAATGTGATTTTTACCTTTCAATTTTGATATTGCTCAAAACTAATGGAATTCACTCCCAAATGGTGGTTTATGCTTAAATAACCCTTTTGTAAGCATAATAACACGTTTCCATTGAAAGAAACAGAAATATTCACATGTCAAGTTTTTATGCGTGCAAAATGCTTTTCAGAGCGAGAGAAGCACTTTTTGACCAACAATGTGACTCTGACCTTTCAATTTTGATATTGCTCAAAACTAATGGAATTCACTCCCAAATGGTGGTTTATGCTTAAATAACCCTTTTGTAAGCATAATAACACGTTTCCATTGAAAGTAACAGAAATATTCACATGTCAAGTTTTTATGTGTGCAAAATGCTTTTCAGAGCGAGAGAAGCACTTTTTGACCAACAATGTGATTCTGACCTTTCAATTTTGATATTGCTCAAAACTAATGGAATTCACTCCCAAATGGTGGTTTATGCTTAAATAACCCTTTTGTAAGCATAATAACACGTTTCCATTGAAAGAAACAGAAATATTCACATGTCAAGTTTTTATGTGTGCAAAATGCTTTTCAGAGCGAGAGAAGCACTTTTTGACCAACAATGTGATTTTTACCTTTCAATTTTGATATTGCTCAAAACTAATGGAATTCACTCCCAAATGGTGGTTTATGCTTAAATAACCCTTTTGTAAGCATAATAACACGTTTCCATTGAAAGAAACAGAAATATTCACATGTCAAGTTTTTATGCGTGCAAAATGCTTTTCAGAGCGAGAGAAGCACTTTTTGACCAACAATGTGACTCTGACCTTTCAATTTTGATATTGCTCAAAACTAATGGAATTCACTCCCAAATGGTGGTTTATGCTTAAATAACCCTTTTGTAAGCATAATAACACGTTTCCATTGAAAGAAACAGAAATATTCACATGTCAAGTTTTTATGCGTGCAAAATGCTTTTCAGAGCGAGAGAAGCACTTTTTGACCAACAATGTGATTCTGACCTTTCAATTTTGATATTGCTCAAAACTAATGGAATTCACTCCCAAATGGTGGTTTATGCTTAAATAACCCTTTTGTAAGCATAATAACACGTTTGAATTTAAAGGAACAGAAATATTCACTTGTCAAGTTTTTATGCGTGCAAAATGCTTTTCAGAGCGAGAGAAGCACTTTTTGACCAACAATGTGATTTTTACATTACAATGTTGATATTGCTCAAAACTAATGGAATTCACTCCCAAATGGTGGTTTATGCTTAAATAACCCTTTTGTAAGCATAATAACACGTTTCCATTGAAAGAAACAGAAATATTCACATGTCAAGTTTTTATGCGTGCAAAATGCTTTTCAGAGCGAGAGAAGCACTTTTTGACCAACAATGTGACTCTGACCTTTCAATTTGATATTGCTCAAACTAATGGAATTCACTCCCAAATGGTGGTTTATGCTTAAATAACCCTTTTGTAAGCATAATAACACGTTCCCATTGAAAGTAACAGAAATATTCACATGTCAAGTTTTTATGTGTGCAAAATGCTTTCAGAGCGAGAGAAGCACTTTTTGACCAACAATGTGACTCTGACCTTTCAATTTTGATATTGCTCAAAACTAATGGAATTCACTCCCAAATGGTGGTTTATGCTTAAATAACCCTTTTGTAAGCATAATAACACGTTTCCATTGAAAGTAACAGAAATATTCACATGTCAAGTTTTTATGTGTGCAAAATGCTTTTCAGAGCGAGAGAAGCACTTTTTGACCAACAATGTGATTTTTACCTTTCAATTTTGATATTGCTCAAAACTAATGGAATTCACTCCCAAATGGTGGTTTATGCTTAAATAACCCTTTTGTAAGCATAATAACACGTTTCCATTGAAAGAAACAGAAATATTCACATGTCAAGTTTTTATGCGTGCAAAATGCTTTTCAGAGCGAGAGAAGCACTTTTTGACCAACAATGTGACTCTGACCTTTCAATTTTGATATTGCTCAAAACTAATGGAATTCACTCCCAAATGGTGGTTTATGCTTAAATAACCCTTTTGTAAGCATAATAACACGTTTCCATTGAAAGTAACAGAAATATTCACATGTCAAGTTTTTATGTGTGCAAAATGCTTTTCAGAGCGAGAGAAGCACTTTTTGACCAACAATGTGATTCTGACCTTTCAATTTTGATATTGCTCAAAACTAATGGAATTCACTCCCAAATGGTGGTTTATGCTTAAATAACCCTTTTGTAAGCATAATAACACGTTTCCATTGAAAGAAACAGAAATATTCACATGTCAAGTTTTTATGTGTGCAAAATGCTTTTCAGAGCGAGAGAAGCACTTTTTGACCAACAATGTGATTTTTACCTTTCAATTTTGATATTGCTCAAAACTAATGGAATTCACTCCCAAATGGTGGTTTATGCTTAAATAACCCTTTTGTAAGCATAATAACACGTTTCCATTGAAAGAAACAGAAATATTCACATGTCAAGTTTTTATGCGTGCAAAATGCTTTTCAGAGCGAGAGAAGCACTTTTTGACCAACAATGTGACTCTGACCTTTCAATTTTGATATTGCTCAAAACTAATGGAATTCACTCCCAAATGGTGGTTTATGCTTAAATAACCATTTTGTAAGCATAATAACACGTTTCCATTGAAAGTAACAGAAATATTCACATGTCAAGTTTTTATGTGTGCAAAATGCTTTTCAGAGCGAGAGAAGCACTTTTTGACCAACAATGTGATTCTGACCTTTCAATTTTGATATTGCTCAAAACTAATGGAATTCACTCCCAAATGGTGGTTTATGCTTAAATAACCCTTTTGTAAGCATAATAACACGTTTCCATTGAAAGAAACAGAAATATTCACATGTCAAGTTTTTATGCGTGCAAAATGCTTTTCAGAGCGAGAGAAGCACTTTTTGACCAACAATGTGATTTTTACCTTACAATGTTGATATTGCTCAAAACTAATGGAATTCACTCCCAAATGGTGGTTTATGCTTAAATAACCCTTTTGTAAGCATAATAACACGTTTCCATTGAAAGTAACAGAAATATTCACATGTCAAGTTTTTATGTGTGCAAAATGCTTTCAGAGCGAGAGAAGCACTTTTTGACCAACAATGTGATTCTGACCTTTCAATATTGATATTGCTCAAAACTAATGGAATTCACTCCCAAATGGTGGTTTATGCTTAAATAACCCTTTTGTAAGCATAATAACACGTTTCCATTGAAAGAAACAGAAATATTCACATGTCAAGTTTTTATGCGTGCAAAATGCTTTTCAGAGCGAGAGAAGCACTTTTTGACCAACAATGTGACTCTGACCTTTCAATTTTGATATTGCTCAAAACTAATGGAATTCACTCCCAAATGGTGGTTTATGCTTAAATCACCCTTTTGTAAGCATAATAACACGTTTCCATTGAAAGTAACAGAAATATTCACATGTCAAGTTTTTATGTGTGCAAAATGCTTTTCAGAGCGAGAGAAGCACTTTTTGACCAACAATGTGACTCTGACCTTTCAATTTTGATATTGCTCAAAACTAATGGAATTCACTCCCAAATGGTGGTTTATGCTTAAATAACCCTTTTGTAAGCATAATAACACGTTTCCATTGAAAGTAACAGAAATATTCACATGTCAAGTTTTTATGTGTGCAAAATGCTTTTCAGAGCGAGAGAAGCACTTTTTGACCAACAATGTGATTCTGACCTTTCAATTTTGATATTGCTCAAAACTAATGGAATTCACTCCCAAATGGTGGTTTATGCTTAAATAACCCTTTTGTAAGCATAATAACACGTTTCCATTGAAAGAAACAGAAATATTCACATGTCAAGTTTTTATGCGTGCAAAATGCTTTTCAGAGCGAGAGAAGCACTTTTTGACCAACAATGTGATTCTGACCTTTCAATTTGATATTGCTCAAAACTAATGGAATTCACTCCCAAATGGTGGTTTATGCTTAAATAACCCTTTTGTAAGCATAATAACACGTTTGAATTTAAAGGAACAGAAATATTCACTTGTCAAGTTTTTATGCGTGCAAAATGCTTTTCAGAGCGAGAGAAGCACTTTTTGACCAACAATGTGATTTTTACATTACAATGTTGATATTGCTCAAAACTAATGGAATTCACTCCCAAATGGTGGTTTATGCTTAAATAACCCTTTTGTAAGCATAATAACACGTTTGAATTGAAAGAAACAGAAATATTCACATGTCAAGTTTTTATGTGTGCAAAATGCTTTTCAGAGCGAGAGAAGCACTTTTTGACCAACAATGTGATTTTTACCTTTCAATTTTGATATTGCTCAAAACTAATGGAATTCACTCCCAAATGGTGGTTTATGCTTAAATAACCCTTTTGTAAGCATAATAACACGTTTCCATTGAAAGTAACAGAAATATTCACATGTCAAGTTTTTATGTGTGCAAAATGCTTTTCAGAGCGAGAGAAGCACTTTTTGACCAACAATGTGATTCTGACCTTTCAATTTTGATATTGCTCAAAACTAATGGAATTCACTCCCAAATGGTGGTTTATGCTTAAATAACCCTTTTGTAAGCATAATAACACGTTTCCATTGAAAGAAACAGAAATATTCACATGTCAAGTTTTTATGCGTGCAAAATGCTTTTCAGAGCGAGAGAAGCACTTTTTGACCAACAATGTGATTTTTACCTTACAATGTTGATATTGCTCAAAACTAATGGAATTCACTCCCAAATGGTGGTTTATGCTTAAATAACCCTTTTGTAAGCATAATAACACGTTTCCATTGAAAGAAACAGAAATATTCACATGTCAAGTTTTTATGCGTGCAAAATGCTTTTCAGAGCGAGAGAAGCACTTTTTGACCAACAATGTGACTCTGACCTTTCAATTTTGATATTGCTCAAAACTAATGGAATTCACTCCCAAATGGTGGTTTATGCTTAAATAACCCTTTTGTAAGCATAATAACACGTTTCCATTGAAAGTAACAGAAATATTCACATGTCAAGTTTTTATGTGTGCAAAATGCTTTTCAGAGCGAGAGAAGCACTTTTTGACCAACAATGTGACTCTGACCTTTCAATTTTGATATTGCTCAAAACTAATGGAATTCACTCCCAAATGGTGGTTTATGCTTAAATAACCCTTTTGTAAGCATAATAACACGTTTCCATTGAAAGTAACAGAAATATTCACATGTCAAGTTTTTATGTGTGCAAAATGCTTTTCAGAGCGAGAGAAGCACTTTTTGACCAACAATGTGATTCTGACCTTTCAATTTTGATATTGCTCAAAACTAATGGAATTCACTCCCAAATGGTGGTTTATGCTTAAATAACCCTTTTGTAAGCATAATAACACGTTTCCATTGAAAGAAACAGAAATATTCACATGTCAAGTTTTTATGCGTGCAAAATGCTTTTCAGAGCGAGAGAAGCACTTTTTGACCAACAATGTGATTCTGACCTTTCAATTTTGATATTGCTCAAAACTAATGGAATTCACTCCCAAATGGTGGTTTATGCTTAAATAACCCTTTTGTAAGCATAATAACACGTTTGAATTTAAAGGAACAGAAATATTCACTTGTCAAGTTTTTATGCGTGCAAAATGCTTTTCAGAGCGAGAGAAGCACTTTTTGACCAACAATGTGATTTTTACATTACAATGTTGATATTGCTCAAAACTAATGGAATTCACTCCCAAATGGTGGTTTATGCTTAAATAACCCTTTTGTAAGCATAATAACACGTTTGAATTGAAAGAAACAGAAATATTCACATGTCAAGTTTTTATGCGTGCAAAATGCTTTTCAGAGCGAGAGAAGCACTTTTTGACCAACAATGTGACTCTGACCTTTCAATTTTGATATTGCTCAAAACTAATGGAATTCACTCCCAAATGGTGGTTTATGCTTAAATAACCCTTTTGTAAGCATAATAACACGTTTCCATTGAAAGTAACAGAAATATTCACATGTCAAGTTTTTATGTGTGCAAAATGCTTTTCAGAGCGAGAGAAGCACTTTTTGACCAACAATGTGACTCTGACCTTTCAATTTTGATATTGCTCAAAACTAATGGAATTCACTCCCAAATGGTGGTTTATGCTTAAATAACCCTTTTGTAAGCATAATAACACGTTTCCATTGAAAGTAACAGAAATATTCACATGTCAAGTTTTTATGTGTGCAAAATGCTTTTCAGAGCGAGAGAAGCCCTTTTTGACCAACAATGTGATTCTGACCTTTCAATTTTGATATTGCTCAAAACTAATGGAATTCACTCCCAAATGGTGGTTTATGCTTAAATAACCCTTTTGTAAGCATAATAACACGTTTCCATTGAAAGAAACAGAAATATTCACATGTCAAGTTTTTATGCGTGCAAAATGCTTTTCAGAGCGAGAGAAGCACTTTTTGACCAACAATGTGATTCTGACCTTTCAATTTTGATATTGCTCAAAACTAATGGAATTCACTCCCAAATGGTGGTTTATGCTTAAATAACCCTTTTGTAAGCATAATAACACGTTTGAATTTAAAGGAACAGAAATATTCACTTGTCAAGTTTTTATGCGTGCAAAATGCTTTTCAGAGCGAGAGAAGCACTTTTTGACCAACAATGTGATTTTTACATTACAATGTTGATATTGCTCAAAACTAATGAAATTCACTCCCAAATGGTGGTTTATGCTTAAATAACCCTTTTGTAAGCATAATAACACGTTTGAATTGAAAGAAACAGAAATATTCACATGTCAAGTTTTTATGTGTGCAAAATGCTTTTCAGAGCGAGAGAAGCACTTTTTGACCAACAATGTGATTTTTACCTTTCAATTTTGATATTGCTCAAAACTAATGGAATTCACTCCCAAATGGTGGTTTATGCTTAAATAACCCTTTTGTAAGCATAATAACACGTTTCCATTGAAAGTAACAGAAATATTCACATGTCAAGTTTTTATGTGTGCAAAATGCTTTTCAGAGCGAGAGAAGCACTTTTTGACCAACAATGTGATTCTGACCTTTCAATTTTGATATTGCTCAAAACTAATGGAATTCACTCCCAAATGGTGGTTTATGCTTAAATAACCCTTTTGTAAGCATAATAACACGTTTCCATTGAAAGAAACAGAAATATTCACATGTCAAGTTTTTATGCGTGCAAAATGCTTTTCAGAGCGAGAGAAGCACTTTTTGACCAACAATGTGATTTTTACCTTACAATGTTGATATTGCTCAAAACTAATGGAATTCACTCCCAAATGGTGGTTTATGCTTAAATAACCCTTTTGTAAGCATAATAACACGTTTCCATTGAAAGTAACAGAAATATTCACATGTCAAGTTTTTATGTGTGCAAAATGCTTTTCAGAGCGAGAGAAGCACTTTTTGACCAACAATGTGATTCTGACCTTTCAATTTTGATATTGCTCAAAACTAATGGAATTCACTCCCAAATGGTGGTTTATGCTTAAATAACCCTTTTGTAAGCATAATAACACGTTTCCATTGAAAGAAACAGAAATATTCACATGTCAAGTTTTTATGCGTGCAAAATGCTTTTCAGAGCGAGAGAAGCACTTTTTGACCAACAATGTGACTCTGACCTTTCAATTTTGATATTGCTCAAAACTAATGGAATTCACTCCCAAATGGTGGTTTATGCTTAAATAACCCTTTTGTAAGCATAATAACACGTTTCCATTGAAAGAAACAGAAATATTCACATGTCAAGTTTTTATGTGTGCAAAATGCTTTTCAGAGCGAGAGAAGCACTTTTTGACCAACAATGTGATTCTGACCTTTCAATATTGATATTGCTCAAAACTAATGGAATTCACTCCCAAATGGTGGTTTATGCTTAAATAACCCTTTTGTAAGCATAATAACACGTTTCCATTGAAAGAAACAGAAATATTCACATGTCAAGTTTTTATGCGTGCAAAATGCTTTTCAGAGCGAGAGAAGCACTTTTTGACCAACAATGTGACTCTGACCTTTCAATTTTGATATTGCTCAAAACTAATGGAATTCACTCCCAAATGGTGGTTTATGCTTGAATCACCCTTTTGTAAGCATAATAACACGTTTCCATTGAAAGTAACAGAAATATTCACATGTCAAGTTTTTATGTGTGCAAAATGCTTTTCAGAGCGAGAGAAGCACTTTTTGACCAACAATGTGACTCTGACCTTTCAATTTTGATATTGCTCAAAACTAATGGAATTCACTCCCAAATGGTGGTTTATGCTTAAATAACCCTTTTGTAAGCATAATAACACGTTTCCATTGAAAGTAACAGAAATATTCACATGTCAAGTTTTTATGTGTGCAAAATGCTTTTCAGAGCGAGAGAAGCACTTTTTGACCAACAATGTGATTCTGACCTTTCAATTTTGATATTGCTCAAAACTAATGGAATTCACTCCCAAATGGTGGTTTATGCTTAAATAACCCTTTTGTAAGCATAATAACACGTTTCCATTGAAAGAAACAGAAATATTCACATGTCAAGTTTTTATGCGTGCAAAATGCTTTTCAGAGCGAGAGAAGCACTTTTTGACCAACAATGTGATTCTGACCTTTCAATTTTGATATTGCTCAAAACTAATGGAATTCACTCCCAAATGGTGGTTTATGCTTAAATAACCCTTTTGTAAGCATAATAACACGTTTGAATTTAAAGGAACAGAAATATTCACTTGTCAAGTTTTTATGCGTGCAAAATGCTTTTCAGAGCGAGAGAAGCACTTTTTGACCAACAATGTGATTTTTACATTACAATGTTGATATTGCTCAAAACTAATGGAATTCACTCCCAAATGGTGGTTTATGCTTAAATAACCCTTTTGTAAGCATAATAACACGTTTGAATTGAAAGAAACAGAAATATTCACATGTCAAGTTTTTATGTGTGCAAAATGCTTTTCAGAGCGAGAGAAGCACTTTTTGACCAACAATGTGATTTTTACCTTTCAATTTTGATATTGCTCAAAACTAATGGAATTCACTCCCAAATGGTGGTTTATGCTTAAATAACCCTTTTGTAAGCATAATAACACGTTTCCATTGAAAGTAACAGAAATATTCACATGTCAAGTTTTTATGTGTGCAAAATGCTTTTCAGAGCGAGAGAAGCACTTTTTGACCAACAATGTGATTCTGACCTTTCAATTTTGATATTGCTCAAAACTAATGGAATTCACTCCCAAATGGTGGTTTATGCTTAAATAACCCTTTTGTAAGCATAATAACACGTTTCCATTGAAAGAAACAGAAATATTCACATGTCAAGTTTTTATGCGTGCAAAATGCTTTTCAGAGCGAGAGAAGCACTTTTTGACCAACAATGTGATTTTTACCTTACAATGTTGATATTGCTCAAAACTAATGGAATTCACTCCCAAATGGTGGTTTATGCTTAAATAACCCTTTTGTAAGCATAATAACACGTTTCCATTGAAAGAAACAGAAATATTCACATGTCAAGTTTTTATGCGTGCAAAATGCTTTTCAGAGCGAGAGAAGCACTTTTTGACCAACAATGTGACTCTGACCTTTCAATTTTGATATTGCTCAAAACTAATGGAATTCACTCCCAAATGGTGGTTTATGCTTAAATAACCCTTTTGTAAGCATAATAACACGTTTCCATTGAAAGTAACAGAAATATTCACATGTCAAGTTTTTATGTGTGCAAAATGCTTTTCAGAGCGAGAGAAGCACTTTTTGACCAACAATGTGACTCTGACCTTTCAATTTTGATATTGCTCAAAACTAATGGAATTCACTCCCAAATGGTGGTTTATGCTTAAATAACCCTTTTGTAAGCATAATAACACGTTTCCATTGAAAGTAACAGAAATATTCACATGTCAAGTTTTTATGTGTGCAAAATGCTTTTCAGAGCGAGAGAAGCACTTTTTGACCAACAATGTGATTCTGACCTTTCAATTTTGATATTGCTCAAAACTAATGGAATTCACTCCCAAATGGTGGTTTATGCTTAAATAACCCTTTTGTAAGCATAATAACACGTTTCCATTGAAAGAAACAGAAATATTCACATGTCAAGTTTTTATGCGTGCAAAATGCTTTTCAGAGCGAGAGAAGCACTTTTTGACCAACAATGTGATTCTGACCTTTCAATTTTGATATTGCTCAAAACTAATGGAATTCACTCCCAAATGGTGGTTTATGCTTAAATAACCCTTTTGTAAGCATAATAACACGTTTGCATTTAAAGGAACAGAAATATTCACTTGTCAAGTTTTTATGCGTGCAAAATGCTTTTCAGAGCGAGAGAAGCACTTTTTGACCAACAATGTGACTCTGACCTTTCAATTTTGATATTGCTCAAAACTAATGGAATTCACTCCCAAATGGTGGTTTATGCTTAAATAACCCTTTTGTAAGCATAATAACACGTTTCCATTGAAAGTAACAGAAATATTCACATGTCAAGTTTTTATGTGTGCAAAATGCTTTTCAGAGCGAGAGAAGCACTTTTTGACCAACAATGTGACTCTGACCTTTCAATTTTGATATTGCTCAAAACTAATGGAATTCACTCCCAAATGGTGGTTTATGCTTAAATAACCCTTTTGTAAGCATAATAACACGTTTCCATTGAAAGTAACAGAAATATTCACATGTCAAGTTTTTATGTGTGCAAAATGCTTTTCAGAGCGAGAGAAGCCCTTTTTGACCAACAATGTGATTCTGACCTTTCAATTTTGATATTGCTCAAAACTAATGGAATTCACTCCCAAATGGTGGTTTATGCTTAAATAACCCTTTTGTAAGCATAATAACACGTTTCCATTGAAAGAAACAGAAATATTCACATGTCAAGTTTTTATGCGTGCAAAATGCTTTTCAGAGCGAGAGAAGCACTTTTTGACCAACAATGTGATTCTGACCTTTCAATTTTGATATTGCTCAAAACTAATGGAATTCACTCCCAAATGGTGGTTTATGCTTAAATAACCCTTTTGTAAGCATAATAACACGTTTGAATTTAAAGGAACAGAAATATTCACTTGTCAAGTTTTTATGCGTGCAAAATGCTTTTCAGAGCGAGAGAAGCACTTTTTGACCAACAATGTGATTTTTACATTACAATGTTGATATTGCTCAAAACTAATGAAATTCACTCCCAAATGGTGGTTTATGCTTAAATAACCCTTTTGTAAGCATAATAACACGTTTGAATTGAAAGAAACAGAAATATTCACATGTCAAGTTTTTATGTGTGCAAAATGCTTTTCAGAGCGAGAGAAGCACTTTTTGACCAACAATGTGATTTTTACCTTTCAATTTTGATATTGCTCAAAACTAATGGAATTCACTCCCAAATGGTGGTTTATGCTTAAATAACCCTTTTGTAAGCATAATAACACGTTTCCATTGAAAGTAACAGAAATATTCACATGTCAAGTTTTTATGTGTGCAAAATGCTTTTCAGAGCGAGAGAAGCACTTTTTGACCAACAATGTGATTCTGACCTTTCAATTTTGATATTGCTCAAAACTAATGGAATTCACTCCCAAATGGTGGTTTATGCTTAAATAACCCTTTTGTAAGCATAATAACACGTTTCCATTGAAAGAAACAGAAATATTCACATGTCAAGTTTTTATGCGTGCAAAATGCTTTTCAGAGCGAGAGAAGCACTTTTTGACCAACAATGTGATTTTTACCTTACAATGTTGATATTGCTCAAAACTAATGGAATTCACTCCCAAATGGTGGTTTATGCTTAAATAACCCTTTTGTAAGCATAATAACACGTTTCCATTGAAAGTAACAGAAATATTCACATGTCAAGTTTTTATGTGTGCAAAATGCTTTTCAGAGCGAGAGAAGCACTTTTTGACCAACAATGTGATTCTGACCTTTCAATTTTGATATTGCTCAAAACTAATGGAATTCACTCCCAAATGGTGGTTTATGCTTAAATAACCCTTTTGTAAGCATAATAACACGTTTCCATTGAAAGAAACAGAAATATTCACATGTCAAGTTTTTATGCGTGCAAAATGCTTTTCAGAGCGAGAGAAGCACTTTTTGACCAACAATGTGACTCTGACCTTTCAATTTTGATATTGCTCAAAACTAATGGAATTCACTCCCAAATGGTGGTTTATGCTTAAATAACCCTTTTGTAAGCATAATAACACGTTTCCATTGAAAGTAACAGAAATATTCACATGTCAAGTTTTTATGTGTGCAAAATGCTTTTCAGAGCGAGAGAAGCACTTTTTGACCAACAATGTGACTCTGACCTTTCAATTTTGATATTGCTCAAAACTAATGGAATTCACTCCCAAATGGTGGTTTATGCTTAAATAACCCTTTTGTAAGCATAATAACACGTTTCCATTGAAAGTAACAGAAATATTCACATGTCAAGTTTTTATGTGTGCAAAATGCTTTTCAGAGCGAGAGAAGCACTTTTTGACCAACAATGTGATTCTGACCTTTCAATTTTGATATTGCTCAAAACTAATGGAATTCACTCCCAAATGGTGGTTTATGCTTAAATAACCCTTTTGTAAGCATAATAACACGTTTCCATTGAAAGAAACAGAAATATTCACATGTCAAGTTTTTATGCGTGCAAAATGCTTTTCAGAGCGAGAGAAGCACTTTTTGACCAACAATGTGATTCTGACCTTTCAATTTTGATATTGCTCAAAACTAATGGAATTCACTCCCAAATGGTGGTTTATGCTTAAATAACCCTTTTGTAAGCATAATAACACGTTTGAATTTAAAGGAACAGAAATATTCACTTGTCAAGTTTTTATGCGTGCAAAATGCTTTTCAGAGCGAGAGAAGCACTTTTTGACCAACAATGTGATTTTTACATTACAATGTTGATATTGCTCAAAACTAATGGAATTCACTCCCAAATGGTGGTTTATGCTTAAATAACCCTTTTGTAAGCATAATAACACGTTTGAATTGAAAGAAACAGAAATATTCACATGTCAAGTTTTTATGTGTGCAAAATGCTTTTCAGAGCGAGAGAAGCACTTTTTGACCAACAATGTGATTTTTACCTTTCAATTTTGATATTGCTCAAAACTAATGGAATTCACTCCCAAATGGTGGTTTATGCTTAAATAACCCTTTTGTAAGCATAATAACACGTTTCCATTGAAAGTAACAGAAATATTCACATGTCAAGTTTTTATGTGTGCAAAATGCTTTTCAGAGCGAGAGAAGCACTTTTTGACCAACAATGTGATTCTGACCTTTCAATTTTGATATTGCTCAAAACTAATGGAATTCACTCCCAAATGGTGGTTTATGCTTAAATAACCCTTTTGTAAGCATAATAACACGTTTCCATTGAAAGAAACAGAAATATTCACATGTCAAGTTTTTATGCGTGCAAAATGCTTTTCAGAGCGAGAGAAGCACTTTTTGACCAACAATGTGATTTTTACCTTACAATGTTGATATTGCTCAAAACTAATGGAATTCACTCCCAAATGGTGGTTTATGCTTAAATAACCCTTTTGTAAGCATAATAACACGTTTCCATTGAAAGTAACAGAAATATTCACATGTCAAGTTTTTATGTGTGCAAAATGCATTTCAGAGCGAGAGAAGCACTTTTTGACCAACAATGTGATTCTGACCTTTCAATTTTGATATTGCTCAAAACTAATGGAATTCACTCCCAAATGGTGGTTTATGCTTAAATAACCCTTTTGTAAGCATAATAACACGTTTCCATTGAAAGAAACAGAAATATTCACATGTCAAGTTTTTATGCGTGCAAAATGCTTTTCAGAGCGAGAGAAGCACTTTTTGACCAACAATGTGACTCTGACCTTTCAATTTTGATATTGCTCAAAACTAATGGAATTCACTCCCAAATGGTGGTTTATGCTTAAATAACCCTTTTGTAAGCATAATAACACGTTCCCATTGAAAGTAACAGAAATATTCACATGTCAAGTTTTTATGTGTGCAAAATGCTTTTCAGAGCGAGAGAAGCACTTTTTGACCAACAATGTGATTTTTACCTTACAATGTTGATATTGCTCAAAACTAATGGAATTCACTCCCAAATGGTGGTTTATGCTTAAATAACCCTTTTGTAAGCATAATAACACGTTTCCATTGAAAGTAACAGAAATATTCACATGTCAAGTTTTCATGTGTGCAAAATGCTTTTCAGAGCGAGAGAAGCACTTTTTGACCAACAATGTGATTTTTACCTTTCAATTTTGATATTGCTCAAAACTAATGGAATTCACTCCCAAATGGTGGTTTATACTTAAATAACCCTTTTGTAAGCATAATAACACGTTTCCATTGAAAGAAACAGAAATATTCACATGTCAAGTTTTTATGCGTGCAAAATGCTTTTCAGAGCGAGAGAAGCACTTTTTGACCAACAATGTGACTCTGACCTTTCAATTTTGATATTGCTCAAAACTAATGGAATTCACTCCCAAATGGTGGTTTATGCTTAAATAACCCTTTTGTAAGCATAATAACACGTTTCCATTGAAAGTAACAGAAATATTCACATGTCAAGTTTTTATGTGTGCAAAATGCTTTTCAGAGCGAGAGAAGCACTTTTTGACCAACAATGTGATTCTGACCTTTCAATTTTGATATTGCTCAAAACTAATGGAATTCACTCCCAAATGGTGGTTTATGCTTAAATAACCCTTTTGTAAGCATAATAACACGTTTCCATTGAAAGAAACAGAAATATTCACATGTCAAGTTTTTATGTGTGCAAAATGCTTTTCAGAGCGAGAGAAGCACTTTTTGACCAACAATGTGACTCTGACCTTTCAATTTTGATATTGCTCAAAACTAATGGAATTCACTCCCAAATGGTGGTTTATGCTTAAATAACCCTTTTGTAAGCATAATAACACGTTTCCATTGAAAGTAACAGAAATATTCACATGTCAAGTTTTTATGTGTGCAAAATGCTTTTCAGAGCGAGAGAAGCACTTTTTGACCAACAATGTGATTCTGACCTTTCAATTTTGATATTGCTCAAAACTAATGGAATTCACTCCCAAATGGTGGTTTATGCTTAAATAACCCTTTTGTAAGCATAATAACACGTTTCCATTGAAAGAAACAGAAATATTCACATGTCAAGTTTTTATGCGTGCAAAATGCTTTTCAGAGCGAGAGAAGCACTTTTTGACCAACAATGTGACTCTGACCTTTCAATTTTGATATTGCTCAAAACTAATGGAATTCACTCCCAAATGGTGGTTTATGCTTAAATAACACTTTTGTAAGCATAATAACACGTTTCCATTGAAAGAAACAGAAATATTCACATGTCAAGTTTTTATGCGTGCAAAATGCTTTTCAGAGCGAGAGAAGCACTTTTTGACCAACAATGTGACTCTGACCTTTCAATTTTGATATTGCTCAAAACTAATGGAATTCACTCCCAAATGGTGGTTTATGCTTAAATAACACTTTTGTAAGCATAATAACACGTTTCCATTGAAAGTAACAGAAATATTCACATGTCAAGTTTTTATGTGTGCAAAATGCTTTTCAGAGCGAGAGAAGCACTTTTTGACCAACAATGTGACTCTGACCTTTCAATTTTGATATTGCTCAAAACTAATGGAATTCACTCCCAAATGGTGGTTTATACTTAAATAACCCTTTTGTAAGCATAATAACACGTTTCCATTGAAAGAAACAGAAATATTCACATGTCAAGTTTTTATGCGTGCAAAATGCTTTTCAGAGCGAGAGAAGCACTTTTTGACCAACAATGTGACTCTGACCTTTCAATTTTGATATTGCTCAAAACTAATGGAATTCACTCCCAAATGGTGGTTTATGCTTAAATAACCCTTTTGTAAGCATAATAACACGTTTCCATTGAAAGTAACAGAAATATTCACATGTCAAGTTTTTATGTGTGCAAAATGCTTTTCAGAGCGAGAGAAGCACTTTTTGACCAACAATGTGATTCTGACCTTTCAATTTTGATATTGCTCAAAACTAATGGAATTCACTCCCAAATGGTGGTTTATGCTTAAATAACCCTTTTGTAAGCATAATAACACGTTTCCATTGAAAGAAACAGAAATATTCACATGTCAAGTTTTTATGTGTGCAAAATGCTTTTCAGAGCGAGAGAAGCACTTTTTGACCAACAATGTGACTCTGACCTTTCAATTTTGATATTGCTCAAAACTAATGGAATTCACTCCCAAATGGTGGTTTATGCTTAAATAACCCTTTTGTAAGCATAATAACACGTTTCCATTGAAAGTAACAGAAATATTCACATGTCAAGTTTTTATGTGTGCAAAATGCTTTTCAGAGCGAGAGAAGCACTTTTTGACCAACAATGTGATTCTGACCTTTCAATTTTGATATTGCTCAAAACTAATGGAATTCACTCCCAAATGGTGGTTTATGCTTAAATAACCCTTTTGTAAGCATAATAACACGTTTCCATTGAAAGAAACAGAAATATTCACATGTCAAGTTTTTATGCGTGCAAAATGCTTTTCAGAGCGAGAGAAGCACTTTTTGACCAACAATGTGACTCTGACCTTTCAATTTTGATATTGCTCAAAACTAATGGAATTCACTCCCAAATGGTGGTTTATGCTTAAATAACACTTTTGTAAGCATAATAACACGTTTCCATTGAAAGAAACAGAAATATTCACATGTCAAGTTTTTATGCGTGCAAAATGCTTTTCAGAGCGAGAGAAGCACTTTTTGACCAACAATGTGACTCTGACCTTTCAATTTTGATATTGCTCAAAACTAATGGAATTCACTCCCAAATGGTGGTTTATGCTTAAATAACACTTTTGTAAGCATAATAACACGTTTCCATTGAAAGTAACAGAAATATTCACATGTCAAGTTTTTATGTGTGCAAAATGCTTTTCAGAGCGAGAGAAGCACTTTTTGACCAACAATGTGACTCTGACCTTTCAATTTTGATATTGCTCAAAACTAATGGAATTCACTCCCAAATGGTGGTTTATGCTTAAATAACCCTTTTGTAAGCATAATAACACGTTTCCATTGAAAGTAACAGAAATATTCATATGTCAAGTTTTTATGTGTGCAAAATGCTTTTCAGAGCGAGAGAAGCACTTTTTGACCAACAATGTGATTCTGACCTTTCAATTTTGATATTGCTCAAAACTAATGGAATTCACTCCCAAATGGTGGTTTATGCTTAAATAACCCTTTTGTAAGCATAATAACACGTTTCCATTGAAAGAAACAGAAATATTCACATGTCAAGTTTTTATGCGTGCAAAATGCTTTTCAGAGCGAGAGAAGCACTTTTTGACCAACAATGTGATTCTGACCTTTCAATTTTGATATTGCTCAAAACTAATGGAATTCACTCCCAAATGGTGGTTTATGCTTAAATAACCCTTTTGTAAGCATAATAACACGTTTGAATTTAAAGGAACAGAAATATTCACTTGTCAAGTTTTTATGCGTGCAAAATGCTTTTCAGAGCGAGAGAAGCACTTTTTGACCAACAATGTGACTCTGACCTTTCAATTTTGATATTGCTCAAAACTAATGGAATTCACTCCCAAATGGTGGTTTATGCTTAAATAACCCTTTTGTAAGCATAATAACACGTTTCCATTGAAAGTAACAGAAATATTCACATGTCAAGTTTTTATGTGTGCAAAATGCTTTTCAGAGCGAGAGAAGCACTTTTTGACCAACAATGTGATTCTGACCTTTCAATTTTGATATTGCTCAAAACTAATGGAATTCACTCCCAAATGGTGGTTTATGCTTAAATAACCCTTTTGTAAGCATAATAACACGTTTCCATTGAAAGAAACAGAAATATTCACATGTCAAGTTTTTATGCGTGCAAAATGCTTTTCAGAGCGAGAGAAGCACTTTTTGACCAACAATGTGACTCTGACCTTTCAATTTTGATATTGCTCAAAACTAATGGAATTCACTCCCAAATGGTGGTTTATGCTTAAATAACACTTTTGTAAGCATAATAACACGTTTCCATTGAAAGTAACAGAAATATTCACATGTCAAGTTTTTATGTGTGCAAAATGCTTTTCAGAGCGAGAGAAGCACTTTTTGACCAACAATGTGACTCTGACCTTTCAATTTTGATATTGCTCAAAACTAATGGAATTCACTCCCAAATGGTGGTTTATGCTTAAATAACCCTTTTGTAAGCATAATAACACGTTTCCATTGAAAGTAACAGAAATATTCATATGTCAAGTTTTTATGTGTGCAAAATGCTTTTCAGAGCGAGAGAAGCACTTTTTGACCAACAATGTGATTCTGACCTTTCAATTTTGATATTGCTCAAAACTAATGGAATTCACTCCCAAATGGTGGTTTATGCTTAAATAACCCTTTTGTAAGCATAATAACACGTTTCCATTGAAAGAAACAGAAATATTCACATGTCAAGTTTTTATGCGTGCAAAATGCTTTTCAGAGCGAGAGAAGCACTTTTTGACCAACAATGTGATTCTGACCTTTCAATTTTGATATTGCTCAAAACTAATGGAATTCACTCCCAAATGGTGGTTTATGCTTAAATAACCCTTTTGTAAGCATAATAACACGTTTGAATTTAAAGGAACAGAAATATTCACTTGTCAAGTTTTTATGCGTGCAAAATGCTTTTCAGAGCGAGAGAAGCACTTTTTGACCAACAATGTGATTTTTACATTACAATGTTGATATTGCTCAAAACTAATGGAATTCACTCCCAAATGGTGGTTTATGCTTAAATAACCCTTTTGTAAGCATAATAACACGTTTGAATTGAAAGAAACAGAAATATTCACATGTCAAGTTTTTATGTGTGCAAAATGCTTTTCAGAGCGAGAGAAGCACTTTTTGACCAACAATGTGATTTTTACCTTTCAATTTTGATATTGCTCAAAACTAATGGAATTCACTCCCAAATGGTGGTTTATGCTTAAATAACCCTTTTGTAAGCATAATAACACGTTTCCATTGAAAGTAACAGAAATATTCACATGTCAAGTTTTTATGTGTGCAAAATGCTTTTCAGAGCGAGAGAAGCACTTTTTGACCAACAATGTGATTCTGACCTTTCAATTTTGATATTGCTCAAAACTAATGGAATTCACTCCCAAATGGTGGTTTATGCTTAAATAACCCTTTTGTAAGCATAATAACACGTTTCCATTGAAAGAAACAGAAATATTCACATGTCAAGTTTTTATGCGTGCAAAATGCTTTTCAGAGCGAGAGAAGCACTTTTTGACCAACAATGTGATTTTTACCTTACAATGTTGATATTGCTCAAAACTAATGGAATTCACTCCCAAATGGTGGTTTATGCTTAAATAACCCTTTTGTAAGCATAATAACACGTTTCCATTGAAAGTAACAGAAATATTCACATGTCAAGTTTTTATGTGTGCAAAATGCTTTTCAGAGCGAGAGAAGCACTTTTTGACCAACAATGTGATTCTGACCTTTCAATTTTGATATTGCTCAAAACTAATGGAATTCACTCCCAAATGGTGGTTTATGCTTAAATAACCCTTTTGTAAGCATAATAACACGTTTCCATTGAAAGAAACAGAAATATTCACATGTCAAGTTTTTATGCGTGCAAAATGCTTTTCAGAGCGAGAGAAGCACTTTTTGACCAACAATGTGATTCTGACCTTTCAATTTTGATATTGCTCAAAACTAATGGAATTCACTCCCAAATGGTGGTTTATGCTTAAATAACCCTTTTGTAAGCATAATAACACGTTTGAATTTAAAGGAACAGAAATATTCACTTGTCAAGTTTTTATGCGTGCAAAATGCTTTTCAGAGCGAGAGAAGCACTTTTTGACCAACAATGTGACTCTGACCTTTCAATTTTGATATTGCTCAAAACTAATGGAATTCACTCCCAAATGGTGGTTTATGCTTAAATAACCCTTTTGTAAGCATAATAACACGTTTCCATTGAAAGTAACAGAAATATTCACATGTCAAGTTTTTATGTGTGCAAAATGCTTTTCAGAGCGAGAGAAGCACTTTTTGACCAACAATGTGATTCTGACCTTTCAATTTTGATATTGCTCAAAACTAATGGAATTCACTCCCAAATGGTGGTTTATGCTTAAATAACCCTTTTGTAAGCATAATAACACGTTTCCATTGAAAGAAACAGAAATATTCACATGTCAAGTTTTTATGCGTGCAAAATGCTTTTCAGAGCGAGAGAAGCACTTTTTGACCAACAATGTGACTCTGACCTTTCAATTTTGATATTGCTCAAAACTAATGGAATTCACTCCCAAATGGTGGTTTATGCTTAAATAACACTTTTGTAAGCATAATAACACGTTTCCATTGAAAGTAACAGAAATATTCACATGTCAAGTTTTTATGTGTGCAAAATGCTTTTCAGAGCGAGAGAAGCACTTTTTGACCAACAATGTGACTCTGACCTTTCAATTTTGATATTGCTCAAAACTAATGGAATTCACTCCCAAATGGTGGTTTATGCTTAAATAACCCTTTTGTAAGCATAATAACACGTTTCCATTGAAAGTAACAGAAATATTCATATGTCAAGTTTTTATGTGTGCAAAATGCTTTTCAGAGCGAGAGAAGCACTTTTTGACCAACAATGTGATTCTGACCTTTCAATTTTGATATTGCTCAAAACTAATGGAATTCACTCCCAAATGGTGGTTTATGCTTAAATAACCCTTTTGTAAGCATAATAACACGTTTCCATTGAAAGAAACAGAAATATTCACATGTCAAGTTTTTATGCGTGCAAAATGCTTTTCAGAGCGAGAGAAGCACTTTTTGACCAACAATGTGATTCTGACCTTTCAATTTTGATATTGCTCAAAACTAATGGAATTCACTCCCAAATGGTGGTTTATGCTTAAATAACCCTTTTGTAAGCATAATAACACGTTTGAATTTAAAGGAACAGAAATATTCACTTGTCAAGTTTTTATGCGTGCAAAATGCTTTTCAGAGCGAGAGAAGCACTTTTTGACCAACAATGTGATTTTTACATTACAATGTTGATATTGCTCAAAACTAATGGAATTCACTCCCAAATGGTGGTTTATGCTTAAATAACCCTTTTGTAAGCATAATAACACGTTTGAATTGAAAGAAACAGAAATATTCACATGTCAAGTTTTTATGTGTGCAAAATGCTTTTCAGAGCGAGAGAAGCACTTTTTGACCAACAATGTGATTTTTACCTTTCAATTTTGATATTGCTCAAAACTAATGGAATTCACTCCCAAATGGTGGTTTATGCTTAAATAACCCTTTTGTAAGCATAATAACACGTTTCCATTGAAAGTAACAGAAATATTCACATGTCAAGTTTTTATGTGTGCAAAATGCTTTTCAGAGCGAGAGAAGCACTTTTTGACCAACAATGTGATTCTGACCTTTCAATTTTGATATTGCTCAAAACTAATGGAATTCACTCCCAAATGGTGGTTTATGCTTAAATAACCCTTTTGTAAGCATAATAACACGTTTCCATTGAAAGAAACAGAAATATTCACATGTCAAGTTTTTATGCGTGCAAAATGCTTTTCAGAGCGAGAGAAGCACTTTTTGACCAACAATGTGATTTTTACCTTACAATGTTGATATTGCTCAAAACTAATGGAATTCACTCCCAAATGGTGGTTTATGCTTAAATAACCCTTTTGTAAGCATAATAACACGTTTCCATTGAAAGTAACAGAAATATTCACATGTCAAGTTTTTATGTGTGCAAAATGCTTTTCAGAGCGAGAGAAGCACTTTTTGACCAACAATGTGATTCTGACCTTTCAATTTTGATATTGCTCAAAACTAATGGAATTCACTCCCAAATGGTGGTTTATGCTTAAATAACCCTTTTGTAAGCATAATAACACGTTTCCATTGAAAGAAACAGAAATATTCACATGTCAAGTTTTTATGCGTGCAAAATGCTTTTCAGAGCGAGAGAAGCACTTTTTGACCAACAATGTGACTCTGACCTTTCAATTTTGATATTGCTCAAAACTAATGGAATTCACTCCCAAATGGTGGTTTATGCTTAAATAACCCTTTTGTAAGCATAATAACACGTTTCCATTGAAAGTAACAGAAATATTCACATGTCAAGTTTTTATGTGTGCAAAATGCTTTTCAGAGCGAGAGAAGCACTTTTTGACCAACAATGTGACTCTGACCTTTCAATTTTGATATTGCTCAAAACTAATGGAATTCACTCCCAAATGGTGGTTTATGCTTAAATAACCCTTTTGTAAGCATAATAACACGTTTCCATTGAAAGTAACAGAAATATTCATATGTCAAGTTTTTATGTGTGCAAAATGCTTTTCAGAGCGAGAGAAGCACTTTTTGACCAACAATGTGATTCTGACCTTTCAATTTTGATATTGCTCAAAACTAATGGAATTCACTCCCAAATGGTGGTTTATGCTTAAATAACCCTTTTGTAAGCATAATAACACGTTTCCATTGAAAGAAACAGAAATATTCACATGTCAAGTTTTTATGCGTGCAAAATGCTTTTCAGAGCGAGAGAAGCACTTTTTGACCAACAATGTGATTCTGACCTTTCAATTTTGATATTGCTCAAAACTAATGGAATTCACTCCCAAATGGTGGTTTATGCTTAAATAACCCTTTTGTAAGCATAATAACACGTTTCCATTGAAAGTAACAGAAATATTCACATGTCAAGTTTTTATGTGTGCAAAATGCTTTTCAGAGCGAGAGAAGCACTTTTTGACCAACAATGTGACTCTGACCTTTCAATTTTGATATTGCTCAAAACTAATGGAATTCACTCCCAAATGGTGGTTTATGCTTAAATAACCCTTTTGTAAGCATAATAACACGTTTCCATTGAAAGTAACAGAAATATTCACATGTCAAGTTTTTATGTGTGCAAAATGCTTTTCAGAGCGAGAGAAGCCCTTTTTGACCAACAATGTGATTCTGACCTTTCAATTTTGATATTGCTCAAAACTAATGGAATTCACTCCCAAATGGTGGTTTATGCTTAAATAACCCTTTTGTAAGCATAATAACACGTTTCCATTGAAAGAAACAGAAATATTCACATGTCAAGTTTTTATGCGTGCAAAATGCTTTTCAGAGCGAGAGAAGCACTTTTTGACCAACAATGTGATTCTGACCTTTCAATTTTGATATTGCTCAAAACTAATGGAATTCACTCCCAAATGGTGGTTTATGCTTAAATAACCCTTTTGTAAGCATAATAACACGTTTGAATTTAAAGGAACAGAAATATTCACTTGTCAAGTTTTTATGCGTGCAAAATGCTTTTCAGAGCGAGAGAAGCACTTTTTGACCAACAATGTGATTTTTACATTACAATGTTGATATTGCTCAAAACTAATGAAATTCACTCCCAAATGGTGGTTTATGCTTAAATAACCCTTTTGTAAGCATAATAACACGTTTGAATTGAAAGAAACAGAAATATTCACATGTCAAGTTTTTATGTGTGCAAAATGCTTTTCAGAGCGAGAGAAGCACTTTTTGACCAACAATGTGATTTTTACCTTTCAATTTTGATATTGCTCAAAACTAATGGAATTCACTCCCAAATGGTGGTTTATGCTTAAATAACCCTTTTGTAAGCATAATAACACGTTTCCATTGAAAGTAACAGAAATATTCACATGTCAAGTTTTTATGTGTGCAAAATGCTTTTCAGAGCGAGAGAAGCACTTTTTGACCAACAATGTGATTCTGACCTTTCAATTTTGATATTGCTCAAAACTAATGGAATTCACTCCCAAATGGTGGTTTATGCTTAAATAACCCTTTTGTAAGCATAATAACACGTTTCCATTGAAAGAAACAGAAATATTCACATGTCAAGTTTTTATGCGTGCAAAATGCTTTTCAGAGCGAGAGAAGCACTTTTTGACCAACAATGTGATTTTTACCTTACAATGTTGATATTGCTCAAAACTAATGGAATTCACTCCCAAATGGTGGTTTATGCTTAAATAACCCTTTTGTAAGCATAATAACACGTTTCCATTGAAAGTAACAGAAATATTCACATGTCAAGTTTTTATGTGTGCAAAATGCTTTTCAGAGCGAGAGAAGCACTTTTTGACCAACAATGTGATTCTGACCTTTCAATTTTGATATTGCTCAAAACTAATGGAATTCACTCCCAAATGGTGGTTTATGCTTAAATAACCCTTTTGTAAGCATAATAACACGTTTCCATTGAAAGAAACAGAAATATTCACATGTCAAGTTTTTATGCGTGCAAAATGCTTTTCAGAGCGAGAGAAGCACTTTTTGACCAACAATGTGATTTTTACCTTACAATGTTGATATTGCTCAAAACTAATGGAATTCACTCCCAAATGGTGGTTTATGCTTAAATAACCCTTTTGTAAGCATAATAACACGTTTCCATTGAAAGTAACAGAAATATTCACATGTCAAGTTTTTATGTGTGCAAAATGCTTTTCAGAGCGAGAGAAGCACTTTTTGACCAACAATGTGACTCTGACCTTTCAATTTTGATATTGCTCAAAACTAATGGAATTCACTCCCAAATGGTGGTTTATGCTTAAATAACCCTTTTGTAAGCATAATAACACGTTTCCATTGAAAGTAACAGAAATATTCACATGTCAAGTTTTTATGTGTGCAAAATGCTTTTCAGAGCGAGAGAAGCACTTTTTGACCAACAATGTGATTCTGACCTTTCAATTTTGATATTGCTCAAAACTAATGGAATTCACTCCCAAATGGTGGTTTATGCTTAAATAACCCTTTTGTAAGCATAATAACACGTTTCCATTGAAAGAAACAGAAATATTCACATGTCAAGTTTTTATGTGTGCAAAATGCTTTTCAGAGCGAGAGAAGCACTTTTTGACCAACAATGTGATTCTGACCTTTCAATTTTGATATTGCTCAAAACTAATGGAATTCACTCCCAAATGGTGGTTTATGCTTAAATAACCCTTTTGTAAGCATAATAACACGTTTGAATTTAAAGGAAGAGAAATATTCACTTGTCAAGTTTTTATGCGTGCAAAATGCTTTTCAGAGCGAGAGAAGCACTTTTTGACCAACAATGTGATTTTTACATTACAATGTTGATATTGCTCAAAACTAATGGAATTCACTCCCAAATGGTGGTTTATGCTTAAATAACCCTTTTGTAAGCATAATAACACGTTTGAATTGAAAGAAACAGAAATATTCACATGTCAAGTTTTTAT
>NW_027641480.1:0-9909 GCF_949987615.1 Pollachius pollachius
TCGTCCCCGCGTCTAACGTCCGACTCCTCAGCAGGGAGTCCTATTCAACAAAACACGACGGTGTGATCCTGGATCCTGGCGGATCCGTCGATACCCACGTCGAACGCTGAACTCAAGTGCCAGGTCAGTCTTTCCATCCCGCTCCATGCTTCCGCCACCACCACCACCTCGCAGTAACCCCTCAAGATCTCTACCTTGCCGATTGAGGGAGTTTCTTCTTTCCCTTGTGGGGGTTTGGGTCAGGAGAGGTGGGGGGGGGTCATAAACATACGGCCTATTCAGCCCTTTGAGACTGTAATGGTGATCAAGGGCTACACAAACAAAGTTTAATTGAATTGAAGAACCCCTGAAGGCCGACTGAGGGGATTCAGTTTGACCAGGACACCCGACGCCAGCTGCATTCACCACATCAGAAGTGCAGCACAGAACCGTGTTCCGTCACGGCGAGGCGAGGGAGGGGTGCAGGTCCAACGTGGAGTCGTAGAGGAGACGGGCCCCGGCCCGGAGTCACGGGATCGATGTCCAAAAGTTCAGATCGATATTTACGGCAATCTGATGCTGCTCTATTATTTCCCGAGTGATTTCGTATCTGTTTCTACTCTCCCTCCCCCCTCCCTCTCCCCCCACCTCTTAACATGGTCAGACCACAGGGGTGGTGGTGGTGATGGTGCTGGTGGTGCTGGTGGCGGCGTTTAAGGTTACAGGTGGAGGACTTGATAGAACATTAAGCTGTCCTGACGGTTGACGTCAACCCCCCCCTCCTCTTCCTCCCTTCTCCTCTTCCTCCCTCCTCTTCCTCATCCCTCCTCCTCTTCCTCAGCATTGCTTCACTCCCTCATATTTATTTACCCCCCCCCCCCCCCCGGGCTCACCCTGGGGGGCATTGACAGTCTCAGGGTGCTGCACCCACATCCCTCCTCCTCATCCGACAGCCTCATGCTCAAAGACAACAGGGGGAGAGGGAGGGAGGGGCGGCGGTCAAACGCATCGATTGGTTTAGAGAGCGGGGGGCTCTTATTGTGGAGGAGCTCAGGGTGACCTTCAGCCGCCAAGGAACCACGCTCGAACACACACATGTGCACCGCGCACGCACACGCATACTCACACTCAGACAAACACAAGACACACACAACTTCACGTATGCAGGCATGCACGCACGCACACACACACACACACACACACACACACACACACAAACACACTTGCACAAACAGACACACACACACACGCATACACATGAACACAAACAAAAGGTCCACACTCATAAACCTTCATGTATGCAGACACTCACACACTCACACAGTCACACACACACACACACACAGAAACACACACGCGATCAACCCTTCAACATGGTCACGTTGTCTGGACGTCACATGACTTCATGGACAGCCCTCCAGAGTTCAGGTCTACGCTGAAGGTAATAAACAGAACCACACGATGCTTCGTCTCCTCACTGCAGACGAAGAGGCCGGGCTTGACTGGGAGACTGAGGAAGGATACGAGGAAGAGGAGACGGAGCAACAAGAAAAGAGGAAGGAGAGAGAGAAATAAGAACAGAGGACGGAGAGAGAGAAACAAGAACAGAGGACGGAGAGAGAGAAACAAGAACGGAGGACGGAGAGAGAGAAATAAGAACAGAGGACGGAGAGAGAGAAATAAGAACAGAGGAAGGAGAGAGAGAAACAAGAATAGGGCGGAGCGCGCTTCGATACGAGGCCGTTGTGCGGGTTTCTGTAGTGTTCATAAGAGGCCAGCGACCTTCACCGCGACCTCCCAGCATGCACCGGGCTTTGGCACGGGGGTACCGGTTTGGATCGCCTCTGGGTTTGGCTCACACTGCCATGTTGCCTCTGAAGACAGGTTGGAGACCCCCCCCCCCCCCCGAGCCCCACTGCAGAGCGCTACCCTCCATGACAGAATGCACTTTAATCTGCACCGAGCCTTAACGTTAGAAAATGTGAGTGCGGTGATCCCGAAGCGAAGCACGGGAATCACACAGGCCCCCCCCCCGCTGTCTTTGGCCAGCGAGCGCTAACGCAGGGTCAAAGATGTGAGTTCCTGAGCGTACTGTAAACGGCCTGTGAACAATTACTAGTTGTTGGCAGTAGCTCAGGAGGCGGTGCTGGTTGGCTGGTAACCCGAAGGTTGCTAGTTCAAACCCCCGGCTCCCGGAGCGTCGAGGTGTCCCTGAGCGAGACGCCTCACCCTGACCGCCCTCTGCGTGGCCGACCACGCCGTCGGTGTGTGAATTTGTGAATGGGACGGTTGTAAGTCGCTCCGGACAAGAGCGTCAGCAACATCCCCTAAATGTAAATATTAACGTAGAACTACACTTCCCAGAGGCATCGGCGAGTGCGGCTGTGTGACTTGGGTCTGTAACAGCCCAGCGTCCCCTCTGTAACACACGGCGGAGCTTTTGTTTTCTGGATCGCATGGTGTCTGCTGTCAGGGTGGGGGCCCCCGACCACGGGGTCGGTCAGACAGCAGGGCCCCGGGGGGGCCTCCAGGGGCCGCCACCAAGACAGAACCCCTGACTGACTGACAGACTGACAGACGGAGAGACGTGATCCGCTGGAGCCCCTCCCAGAAGACAGCGACAGACCTGGGGGTCTGGGACACACACGAAGGACGAGGGGAAAGGGTGTGTGTGTGTGTGTGTGTGTGTGTGTGTGTGCCTGTGTGTGTATGTGTGTGGGACTGTATCTGTGTTTCTGTGTATGTGTGTGTGTACGTGTGTGTATGTGTGTGTGTGTGTGTGTGTGTGTGTGTGTGTGTGTATGTGTGGGACTGTATCTGTGTGCCTGTGTACGTGTATGTGTACGTGTGTGTGTGTGTGTGTGTGTGTGTTCAGAGCTGTGTAACGCAGCTGAATGCGCAGTCATCAAGCAACACCTTCACATGCTTTATTTTGATCACTTCATAATATATTTCATCGGAAACGAGAGTATGATAATCCCTTCAACAGTGACAATACACTTTAACATTAATCTCAGCCGCGGCTCTCTGCAGCTGTTCTCCTTATCAGGCCTTTCAAAATGAGCCAATGGAGGCTGAGGACCATCTCTCTCTCCCTGACAGGTGCATGCTGGGAGGGAGAGATGAGGTCACTGCTTCGTGTGGTCAAAGGGCTGTCAATCACTCGGACGGCCCCCCACGACACAATGACCTCACCTCCAAACGGGAGACACGACCTCACCGCTAACAGCTAATGATAGCATCAAGCTGCCATCCCACAGCCCCCCTGGGCGGACTGCGAGGAAGACAGCGGCACTCGCCCCCCCCCCCCCCCCCCCCATACCCTCCCACAACGGGATCTCCCCCCGTCACCCAGAACCCCTCAACCCCTTCCTCCATGTTTGGTACCTCAAACCATCCGTCTCATACGATTGGAGCTCTGTACCACTTAAAGAACACCCTGCTATTTCCCAGTTAGCTGTTCAGCGGGCGCGCTAGACGCCTGAACTGAGCTACGCGGCAATGAGCAGTCGGTACCCCGCCTACAGGTAGGGTAGAGCGCCCTCAGGTAGGGTAGGCCGCCTACAGGCAGGGTGGACCTACAGGTAGGGTAGATGGGGGGGTCAAACAGCCCAGCCACTACATCTGGCTGCACCTCGATCCCCCCCCCCCCCTGCCGTACCCCTGGATCCTCAAGCCGACGCAGGAGGGAGAGCGTCGGTGGCTCGGCTCCAGGACATGAAGAGTATGAACCGTCCCAGACGCCACGGCGTCCATCAGGAGCAGCCAGAGACGGCTGGCTCATTAAAGCCATGGCCTGCAGTGTGTGGGGGGGGGGTATCCGTTTAAGTGTCTGAATGTGTGTGTGTGTGTGTGTGTGTGTGTCTGTGTGTGTGTGTGTTTGTTCGTGTGTGTAGGTGTGTGTGTATTTGTTAGTTTCTTTGTGTGTGTGTGTTTGTAAGTTTGTATGTATTCATCGTGTCTTTGTGTGTGTGTGTGTGTGTGTGGGTGTGTGTGTGTGTGTGTGTGCATTCGTTCGTGTCTGTGTGTGTATCCGTTCGGGTCTTTAAGTGTGTTTGGGTGTGTGTGTGTGTGTGTGTGTGCGTGAGGAGGAATGCACATTGTGCAGCACTTAAAGATTCCACAGCCCTCCAGACTAAATAAATGCTCGTAAAACTCTCCCACACCGACATGCAGAGGGGACAGACTAAACACACACGCCATTACGGCCTGTCATCTGTGTGTGGGTACATCCAGACACACGCACACACACTCTGAACATAAGTGGTGGAGTACAGTGTATTTTTCCCCACTTTGTCTCTCTCCCGCTTTCTGTCTTTCTCTCTCCCCATTCTCCCCCAGGCTCTCTCTCTTTCTCTCCCTCTCATTTTTTCTATCTCGCTCTGGCCCAGTGCATCTCTCTCTTCCTTTCCATCTCTCTCTCCCACTATCTCTCCCCCTCTACCTGTCTCTCCTCCTCCCTCCAACTCTCTCTGCCTCTCTCTTTCTCTCTCTCTGCCTCTCTCTCTCTCCCTCTCTCTCTCTCTCTCTCTCCCTCCCTTCATCTCTCTCTGCCTCTCTCTTTCTCTCTCTCTGCCTCTCTCTCTCTCTCTCTCTCTCTCTCTCTCTCTCTCTCTCTCTCTCTTCATCTCCCTCTGCCCCTCTCTCCCTCTCTCCCTCCCTTCATCTCTCTCTCGCCCTCCCTCCATCTCTCCCTCCCCCTCTCTCCCTCCCTCCCTCCCTTCATCTCTCCCTCGTTGGCAGTGTTGAGGGTGAATTAGCATTAGCTCTTCATCAGCCTCCCCCGGCTCTGAATGTGCTGATGTGTAGGACAGGGTCATGCTCTTCATGAGCCTCCGCTCCATGCAGCCGCATTGATTTAATACTACAAACGCTTATTAATCCCCTCCGCTCCTCTCCTCACCCGCCTCCTCCTCCCCTCCGCTCCTCTCCTCACCCGCCTCCTCCTCCTCCTCCTCCGCTCCTCTCCTCACCCCCCTGCCTCCTCACCCCCTCCTCCTCCTCCTCCTCCTCCTCCTCCTCTCCTCTCCTAACCCCCCCATCTCCTCCTCCTCTCCTCTCCTTACCCCCCCTGCCGCCTCCTCCTCCTCCTCCTCCTCCACTCCTCTCCTTACCCCCCTGCGTCCTCCTCCTCCTCCTCCTCCTCCACACCTCTCCCTCCTCCTCCTCCTTTTCAATGAAAAGCCCGTGCACTGCTCTCCTCCTCCACCTACTCCACCTATTCAGTGAGAAGCCCTATTACTGTTCTCCTCCTCCTCCTCCTCGTTCTTTAATAATGAGCCCTTGCAGTGTCCCCCCCCCCCCCCCTTCTGACTGCATGGGGGAGCTGAGGGGGAGACACACTGACTGGGCCGGCTTGATAAGCCTGGTGGCATAGGTGAGTGAGTGAGTGAGGGAGTGAGTGAGTGAGGGAGTGAGTGAGTGAGTGAGTGAGAGTGATGGAGACAGAGTGAGAGTGAGAGAGAGAGAGAGAGAGAGAGAGAGAGAGACAGCGAGATAGACAGAGGGAGAGACAGCGAGAGAGAGACAGCGAGAGAGACAGAGGGAGAGACAGCGAGAGAGAGACAGCGAGAAAATGGGGGGCATTCGTTTCTACAGAGAATTCAGTTGGATTCGTTCCAGAAGTCTTTGAAGCAAGACAGAAGCACATCCCTTGGAAAGTCGTGTAAGCAAGCACGCGAGCAGTGAGACAAGCACATCCACAGCAACTGACAAAAGCTCGCACGCAGGCATGCACAGACACGCACGCACGCGATAACACACGCACACATCACAACCGCGCACCGAGCACTCGTGCAGTCAGCTGTGCAAAGGCTTACACAAGCACACGCACAAGAAAGCAAGGGCGCACACACAGAGAAATGCGTTCGCGCAGCAGAAAGGTAACACAAACAAATAGCTGCACATGCAGACACAGGCACGCACATACAGTATATTTGTATCATCAGACACACACACATCACCAAGGATTGGAGGACTTTAAAACAGTGCTATGCTTGAGGTTCATGGTCAACTGCCCCGAGCAGCGTATTGACAGGACAATTTAAATACAAAACACGTTTCTACTCGCATCGTAGAGAAACAAATATCAATATCTCCTCCTCTATTTGCCAGATCGGCTGGTCATTTATTAAAGCGCTATCGGAGACAAGCCATTTAAATTGGGTGCTTGCGTTGTGTTCAGAGCAGCGTTCAGAACGGATGAATGGGAGCTGGGATTCGCCTAACTTCTGCTCAGCCTTTATCTACCTCTGTAGGCACAGAGGGGGGGCACAGCAGGGTATTTACAGAGCTGCAGAGTTACATATTCAATGGGTTCAAAAGACACGCACACACACACACACGCTCATAACCACACGCACATAAAAATACACACACACACACACACGCACACACACACACACGCTCATAACCACACACACATAAAAACACACACATACACACACACACACACATACACACACACACTCACTCGTGCACGTACAAACACACACACGCACACACACACACACACACACACACACACACACACACACACACACACACACACACACACACGCCGGGTCAGTGGAACAGTTTGTTTAAGAATTTCCCGTCACATGACGGCGGCCACTAAGCCAATTAGTAACCTCCCTTAGAACACTTTCCAATCAGTGCAATGACTCGGCACTCCACTGATGATGTCTGCATACATCAAGCCATCGCTTGGCTCCGCTAGCCATCCTTGCTCAGGATGGGCATAGATCTCACATGATCTGAGTCGTCAAGGTCCCTGCTTGTGTACGAACGAACGAACGAACGGATGAATGAACGAATGAATGACGGTGACTCCGCGGGAGGCCATCTGCTCTGCCCCCCCCCCCCCTGTGATCCTCCATTGATCCGCCTCCCACCACTCCTGCTGCTGAAGTGTCCTTGAGCAGGTTGCCTGAACCCTGCCCCTGCACCAGCTGGCTGCAGGCCTCGCGAGACTCTGCGCTGTGAGGTGAGCCGGACGGCCGGCAGTGAGACAGGAGGCTGTACGTCTGTATCTCCAATGCATCTGTGTGGTGTGTGTGTGCGTGTGTGTGTGCGATTGTGTGTGGGTGAGTGGAGTGTGTGTGGATGTTTGCGTCCGTGCGTGCGTGTATGTGCATGCGGGTGCGGGGTAGTGTGTGTGTGTGTGTGTGCACGTGTGCGCGCCTGCGTTTTGTGTGCGTCCATCCGTCCGTGCGTGCGTGCGTGCGTGCGTGCGTGAGTGTGCGGAACACAGACAGCACAGAGCGAGCTGGAGAGGTACAGACGGTAAACCTGTCAGGTCCGGAGGAGGGAGATGAGCAGGAGAACAGCTGGGAGTCTTTCTGCTCAGCCAACGCAGAAACGCTCTCCCTCTCCCCCGTCTAATTAACTGAGTCTTCCCGTCAAGGCGCCAGGCCGCATCCCAAGACTTGGTGCATCTATTCTACATATATTTACGCTTTTAATTTGCCCGTGAGAAACTATTCAAATTGAAAACGTTCTATTTCTGGAGCGAAGGCGAAATCCTACTCTCCCCCCCCGCCCCCAAAAAGAGATCTTTTAATGCGGTGATTAACGCGCGAAAGTATTCGATGTGTTGTTAACTCTGTTTTTATTTTGAAGTTGTGTTGATGATTCTCCTCCAGGATCAGCAACAGCTCTTTGTGCGACCACGACAGAGCCTCAGAGAGATGTGTGTGTGTTTGTCAATAACCCCGTGTTCTTGGTGGTCAGATCTTATATATTACAGTTTGTCTAGCAGTCTACTCTCTCCCCGCCTTGTGATCTGACAATAAGCAGGCCGGTGTGTCTCACGGAGTGTGCACCGCTGTATTTCCTGTTAATAACGTAGGAAGTCGAAGGAGCATCTCTCTGCCGCGGCCACCGACCAGGACACACACGTTATTGGCTTTTGATTTATTAGCCAAGGTCCTTTCCCTCTACACCTCGAGCTCCCTCTGTGTGAGTTTGGCACTACAGTTTGTGTGTGTGTGTGTGTGTGTGTGTGTGTGTGTGTGTGTGATTAATGTTTGAGTGTGTGTGTGTGTGTGTCACTGTGTGCGTCATTAATGTTTGAGTGTGTGTGTGTGTGTGTGTGTTTGTATTTGTATGCGTGTGTGTGTGTGTGCGTGGGGGGCACTGGGGGTTTGAAGGAGAAGACTTGGAAGGGAGAGTGTTGCTGGTGGGGGGCCAATCACAGCCTTCTGCTCCGTCTGAGCGTCTCGGAGGGAGAAGTCGTTTTGATAGTTTAGCTCTATTGGCATTTTTGTATTAATCTGTTTTTTGTATTAAATTGTCTCGAGTTGAACAGTATCCTCGTGTTCCTCCACCTAAGCTGGTAGAATGGCCACCAACTCATAAATGAACCAAAACAACGTGCAAACTCACTGAAGAACGAACAGACAGAAAGATGAATTAGCCAATTATCAAACGAAAAAATTAGCTAACAAACTAACTAGCTACAAAACAAACAAACTAGCTAATAAACTAACTTGCTAACAAACAAACTAACTAGAAAATAAACTAACTAGCTACCAAATGAAACTAACTAGCTAATAAACTAACTAGTGAAAAAGGCGGTACTTGCCCCTACCATCCTACAAAAAAAAGATTTGCTCACAGGGTCCTATGTTCCCCGGTCACATACAAAGCAGGGAACATAGGACCCGGGGAACATAGGACCCGGGGGAACATAGATACGCTCCCCTTGCCTGGGAACTCAGAACTACATAACGATCCCTCTCTGAGATCCACATTTGGCTCCTGATAGTATTTCGACATCATGAGGCCAGGCGAGGCTTTGGCCTCTGACACTGCCCGCCCTCCGGCCATCCCGCCCCAGACCTATTGATTTTATTGGGTGATACTGATGCCAGTCCAGGCTGGTGTCCAGTCAGCAGCCTGGCCTCAGGGAAAAAAGGCCCGGAGTGGGGCTGCACTGTCTGCACTGTCACAGAACCATCCAGTAACCGTGCACGAGGGCACACACTCAGACACACACGCACACACACTACGCACACACACACGCGCTCACATGCACACGCACAGGTGCACACACACTCACAAGCACACACACACCCCCCCCCCCCACACACACACACACACACACATATATTCACACGCACACACTCACAATCTCACATGCACAAACACAGGCGCACCGCTCACAAGCACAACACACACACACACACACACACACACACACCCCACATACACACACACACAAACAGACTCACATGCTCCCACTCACACACACACACACACACACACACACACACACCCCCGCCCGTGTGGAGTAACCCTGGTCCCCATTCAGAGACCAAACACAAACACTATTAATTATGACCGTTCCAATGGCCCTCCTCACAGTATTGATATACGGTCTGTCATGACAGCCAGCACATTCAAACGTCACTTTTACTACCTGGGATTAATGGAAGAGAATCAACAGATTCAGAGCATACGATTAAGACTTCACTGCAGGGAATAATCAATATAATTCAATGTATTAAATGTTGTGTCGATGTGCTTCATGAATAGATGATAACGCGCACTCACACACACACACACCCACACACACATACATATATACATACACATGCAGACACACACACACACATGCACGCACACAAACGCACACACTTCACTTCACACACTTTTTTACAGTTACAGTTCCTCCTGATAACATGACACTGTGTTATTTTAGCAGCTGCTGTATTAACAGCTTCCCTTTGCCTCAGCTTGCATAACCGTCCCCCCTCCCCCTCCCCCTCCCCCTCGCCCTCCCCTCCTCCTCCCCCCACCCTCCCCCTCGCCCTCCCCCCCCACCCCCCCTCCAGCTTCACCCTCGGTTGCCTAGCGCCCGATAGAGCGGTGGATGATGGGAGCTCCTACGCGCCGTGAACTGAAAACCCAGTGGCGCTTCCCCGTGCC
>NW_027641479.1:0-9187 GCF_949987615.1 Pollachius pollachius
CCATGGGTAACATGAGGCTCACCCTGGTTAGCATGATGCTAAGCCTGGATAGCATGAGGCTAACCCTGGTTAGCATGAGGCAGCCCTGTCAATGTGTATTCTTACTAGCGCCAGTGCCTTGGGAGCGCCGGGATTTGAACAGCCGCGACCCTTGCGGGGTGAAGCAGAGAAAGGAAAGACGAAGGGGGAATGTTATCGTTCCCGTGTCATTAAACGGGGAGGGTGAGGATAACGAGATATTACGTGAGAAGTTACACCTCATACAGAGCCCCTCCTGGGTGCGCAGTGGCGTCAATAGGCAGAAGACGAAGGCTGGAGACAAACTAATCAGTCCGGCTAAATACGGCCTCATTGTCCCACTCACTAATCCATTTGTTACACTCAGACCAATTTGTTCTCATTAACCCTCGTGAGGGGCCAGTGTCTGAGACAAAGCCCCCCCGAGGACAATGGCCGGGCCCCTTTCAGGGCACCAGGGCCCTCGAGTGGTCCCCCCTTTCTGTGTCCCTCTGGGGCCGGGGGCTGCTGCCAGGGAGCCGGAGGGAGAGAGACGGAGCAGAACCTCCACCCACACCTGAAAGAGGAGGAAGAAAGAGCAAAAAGAAAAACCGAAGAAAAAATAAAAGTTTCTTCCTGCTTTTCCGCAAGGGGAAAATGGAATATCGGCCCGATTGTAAAAGAAAAAACACACACAATGAAATGTGTGTCATTGTGGCCCGCGGGTCACTCAATCAATCAAATGTGTATTAGAAACCCTGACAGAAACACAAAGAGGGATTGTGGGGGAAACCGGAAAAGAGGAGCTCGTTACTTTTCAGGTTTTTTGCGAGATATATTAAATTGAAGGGGGTCCACATTTTTTTGTCTGCCCATTTCAGAATAAAGTCAACCCGCTCCTGTTTTTGCCATGCGTTGTGTGAGGTGTACCCTTTTCAGTTTGTACCGAATAAGTCAAGTGAACCACCTCATAATCTATGATTGAGTCATCACCTACAGGACAGTCAGCTAACTAACTCTCTGTCCAGACACATCATAATTCATACGAATAACCCTAACTGAAGTGACATGGACTCAGAGTACTGTAAGCTACTGATGTCTTTACTTTCCTCGCCTGTCTTTTAAAGTTAATTTGACATCAAAACACACCAACAGCCAATCAGACCCTAACGTCAAAATCTTGCTGGTGTAGTTATCAGTTTAGTCACGTGACCAAAGGTACAACGAGTCAGGATTCATTACATTTAAAATGACTTCAATCAAATCGACTTTGTTTTCAGCGTTCCGTTCTGGGTTTGACCCTCTCCGTTAACCCTGTTAACAATGCCGATATCAAAAGGTGTGCGTCCGAGACTACACAAATCGCGCATTCGACTAAGTCAGTGTAGTAGTGGTAAGGGCATCAGAGGTGGAAAGGTTCCCGGTTTGTACCCCATTGTCCGCCATCTTAACTCGGAGGCATCGTTGAGCTAGGACGCCCCCCCCACCCCCCTTCGTCCCTACATGCTCCTTAAAGACCTCCCTCTAAAGTAATTAACTCTCGCTTGAATAAAAGTGTCTTCAAATGACTTCCTAGTAACACCGTAATAGGATCACTGTGTATTGCATTGTCTTATCTCAACCAAGGCCTTCCATGCCCCCACCAGTGGTTTAGCTTAGCCTAGCCTAACTGCTGTGCTACTGTGGCGTCACCAAAACCCTGTGTCATCAATCAGGTCACTGGTTCAAATGGGTCTCATTCACCTAGCGGCCATCTGGGTTCTAAAAGCTAGTTGCTAGCGGTTCGAGATGCTTCTAGAACATTTAAATGTTTAGAATACCTCATAGTGGCCATGTGTCCCAAGCGGTCAGCATGATAGATCAAATGTTCTCTCTGGTCTTATCACACACACAAACACATATACGCCAACCCACGTAATACAATGCTTTAACAGTATGATTAGAAATGGCATAAAGAGCCCAAAAAAAAGAACTAGATTGTTTATTCAATTCAGTCTAGTCAACCCTTTCCGCAATCACAAGTAGACACAAAAAGCCTTTAGGCTTTGTCAGAGTAAGCTGGAGTAGGCAGTGCAACATGTTGACCAGCAGTAGCAGCATCATGATGGAAACATGCAGCATCACCACAAGAAGCCCAAGGTATTGGTCTAATGGCAAAGATGTTCCTGTAAGGTACAAATACACACTGTAAGGTGTTGTAGCAGAACGTCTGCAGGGCTGTGTGGAAATGGTTCTGTGAATTAGTGGAAGGCTGACGGCAATACGATTAAAAAACGTTTTTTTATTGGAGATGGGATAGGGATGAGACAGACAGACAGACAGACAGACAGACAGACAGACAGACAGACAGGGCTACAGTGGAGGACAGTCACCCCCGTACCCCCCCTCCATCTCGCTGACCCTCCGGAGTAGCGCCGCCTTCATGGCGCTGATCTTCCCGTCCAGCTCCGTCAGACTGCAGGTCTGAAACCCCAGCAGAACACACAGCCAATCAGAACACGCAGCCAATCAGAGCACACAGCCAATCAGAGACCAGCCCCCGGTCGACCCAGTGGGGTTGACGGTCAGATTCCAGCGGCAGCACTTACCTGGGCGGCGGAGATCTTGGCCCGCTTGTGAAGGAAAGCCTGCGAGGGGGGACACGGTGAAGGCAGTTAGCGTCAACAACAGGTAGGGGCTTGGGGAGGGGGAGGGGCTTATGGAGGCTGTAGTAAATAAAGAGGGTAGTACCGGCTGGCCAGCAATCAGCCGTTACATTTAAAGGTATAATAACTGAAGCGACTCCGTTTCAGGAATGGAGGCGCCCTGTGTAGCTAACGCAAGGAGCTGCTTCTGCTCATAGTCAGGTATCTATTAATATATTTATAAATTGATAAAGAAATAAATGTGAGGAAACATACTCTGACTTATCCTAAACTCTTAGATAGTACAGAGAGGACCACTTCGACGGGAAGCCATCTTGGGAGTGAAAAGAAGAAGTAAATTCAATAAAAATCTGATAAATAAATCACCTAGTGACAATTGAGACCCTTGACTCAACCAATGAGCAAGAGGTAGATTCAGAGAGCGTCGGTCTGGAGGAAGTCAAACGGGGGAACGCAGGAAATACATGAAAGAATTTCGACCTTGAGTACATTTCTCTTTTCTATTTCTGCTGGAGGTATTGAAAGTGACCCGGTATTCAGCGGACAATGAGGGGAGCGAGAGGAATCCTCAGAGGAGAACCGGCATCACCTTCAGAAGAAGACTCCGATTAAATAAATAGACGAGCCCCCAAGGCGCGGCTTTATCTGCCATTCTCTGTAATTAGTTAAGGAGCCACTTCGGCGTTTCATGTCAAAACGTTTTCTACGGAGGCCAAATGTGTCAAGCTCTTCAGCGCGATCACAAACACACACACACACACACACACACAAACATACACACACTTTCAAAAAATATTTCTCAAGATTGCAGTAAGGGTGCGTGTGGTGGTGGTGGGGGGGGGGGGGGGGAGGGGGGGGGGAGTGAGAGACTGAAAAAAGAAAGAGAAAAGGGGTGAAGGGAAATGTGTTGAATATGAAAGAGGCGAGTCTTTATGTTCAAAAGACACTCGACTCCGTTCGTACAAACAAGCCCCGAGTCATCAACAAACACGGCGACACGTAGCGCGTTGCACTCAACGCGGCGCCACGCTGTGCCGAGCCACGGCGTGGCGCCCAGCGCCGCCTGATGAAGAAGAACACTTCCTATGGCTGATGGATGACTTCTCCAAACGGCGGACCTCGTGCATGCTTTACTCTGGGAAACAAAGTCCCCTGAATCTCCAAGGCTGTCCCGACGTAAGGGACCGGTTCAACTGTAAAGGATCGGTTCAAACGTAAAAGGAACAGTTCATATGTAAAGGACTGGTTCAACTGTAAAGGAACGGTTCAAACGCAAAGGACCGGTTCAACTGTAAAGGACCGGTTCAAGCGTAAAGGACTGGTTCAACTGTAAAGGACCGGTTCAAGCGTAAAGGAACGGTTCAAACGTAAAGGAACGGTTCAAACGTAAAGGACCGGTTCAAACGTAAAGGACCGGTTCAAACGTAAAGGACCGGTTCAAACGTAAAGGACCAGTTCAACTGTAAAGGAACGGTTCAAACATAAAAGGATCGGTTCAAACGTAAAAGGAACGGTTCAAACGTAAAGGACCGGTTCAAACGTAAAGGACCAGTTCAACTGTAAAGGATCGGTTCAAACGTAAAAGGAACGGTTCAAACGTAAAGGACTGGTTCAAACGTAAAGGACCAGTTCAAACGTAAAGGACCAGTTCAAACGTAAAGGACCAGTTCAAACGTAAAGGACCAGTTCAAACGTAAAGGACTGGTTCAAATGTTAAGGAACGTTTCAAACATAAAAGGAACGGTTTAAATGTTAAAGGACTAGTTCAAACGTAAAGGACCAGTTCAAACGTAAAGGACCAGTTCAAACGTAAAGGACCAGTTCAAACGTAAAGGACCAGTTCAAACGTAAAGGACCGGTTCAATCGTAAGGGACCGGCCTGGACCTCACACTTTTTCTCTTGCAAAGCTAAGCTAAGCTAAGCTAGGCTATCAAAGACCTCGGTAGATAAATGCTATGTTTTCCTTCTGTTGTTACCGGGGGATGAGTGGTGGTGTTTGTGCGGCGGAGGAACTCACGGCGGACTGGAAGTACTCCGGCGACAGCCCCTCCAGCTCCAGGATCCGGTTCTCCAGCTTCTGGAGCCGCTGGTAAACACTCAGCGGCACGGGGCCCGCTGGGGACACACACACTTAGTTACAGCCTCGGAGGGGGGGTACATTAGAGGTTACCGAACATGAATGTGTCTCTGTATGTTCTTAATATGGTCGTGTTTGGGACACAGAAAGAAAGGTTAGCTCAGCAAGGCCATCAGGGATATATCGTCATTCGAAACAAGACACCCTCGGACTGATTAGATTACTCAAAAACATATTTTTGGGGTATTTCTCAAGTTAGTTTTTCAAGTTAACTTTTGGATAAATATCATAAAATGTACTTTTAGTCATTAAACTCTTAAACCGAGGCCCGTGCACACAGAGCAGAACTCTGACTGTTGCGCTGTCCTCCTCACCTGCGGGTAGCTTCAGGTGGCTCTCCATGTTGTGGAGCCGCTCCTCGATGGCCGGGTTCCCACACTCCCTGAGCGGCGGGCCCTTCTGGGGGTCCCCGGTCTCGCTGGGGCCCCCCCGGGTCTGGGGCCCGTAGGTGTTCACCACACGGGTGACTGAAGGAAACGCACACCACAGACCACATGCTAGCTGGAGGTGGCTCAACACGCTAGTCCTACGCTACGCGGCATTCTTGATCGTCTAGCTCGATAAAAAGCACAGAAGAGAGGTGTTTTGATTGGTCTCCTGCTGTGCTTCAATGAAAAAGAAAAACTAAATAGATGTTTGTTATTTTGGCAACGTCTATGACCAAATTTATTTTACTGACAGTTCAGTTTTGAAGGTGTAGAATTTATTTTTGGTCGCAATTTTCTCTTGCCGTATCCCCTTTGCAATGGCTCAGCCTGTTTCTGCATAGGGCATCACAATCAAGGTTTATTCATTCGTCTTTTGTTTTACACTTTTTGAATCTAGGTTTCACATGGGCCGATGCCGTTTCCACATTAAATGTCAGTATTCTGAAACGAGATGTTTGAGGGACTTCTATTTTGACATGCTTACCCTTCACGTGGCTTTTAAATCCGGGGTACGGGGTAAAAACTGCATCTGTTCTGGCACAGCTGTTTTCTGTGCCAAACACACAATTAAGTCAGGAGGGGACACGCACACACACCCCCACAACCATAACAAAAACATGGAGGCTTCGATTTTATACTTTCATACACACTGCATCGTTCAAACCCCACAACGGTGCCGTCGCAGCATTCTTAAAAAAAAAAACGGTCACTCTGTATCTGGACTGTTTTCTGGTCGTCGGTTCACATGATGATTTGCATTTAGAAAAAGAAAGAATGAAAAGAAAATGGCCCTTCCAGCCCCCCAGCCCCAGCTGTCCGCTGGCCGCCCGGACTAAGCCCTCCCCTTTATATCTGGAGCCCAGAGTACGTTAGCCCCTTCAGCTCGGCTCTGTTGAGAGGTTCAGCATGACCTCTCGCCTCCAGAAATCAGCACTCTCCCAAACATTGGCAATCTGTTGGCAGGGTGACTGGCTACCCCCCGCCCCCCTCCCAGACCATGACCACCACCCACCTACCCTTCCCCCATCCCACCGCGCCCCCGACCCTACCCTCAGTACCCTGCTCACCCTGATTGCAGTCGATCACGTTGCAAAACTCCCGCACATTGTTTTCATTGATCTCCATCTGCTTGCGCTCCATAAATGCAAATATCCTCCGGTCAATCTGGAAGAGAGAGGGAGAGAGAGGAAAGAGAGAGGGAGAGAGAGGAAAGAGAGAGAGCGAGAGAAAGGGAGAGATCATCCCGAAGAGAGAAAGACATTGGTGAGTAATGAGCGAGAGGGATAATGAACCACTGACAGAACGTCGATTCACTTCACCTCCACTCTCCCGCCTCCTGCTGAACAATAAGCATGGAGTGGGGGGGGGAGCTCTGAGATTCTGACACACACTCTGTCGGCCGCCAGGGACTAGGTGGGGCGGGGCGCGGATAATTTCAGGTAGCCAAAAATAGTTGCGATTGCCTGCCATCTCCAAATCACGTACGCAAATACTGTTTGCTTGGCTACCAAAATAAATACACAGTGAATGGCCCCTCGTCCTTCACCCCCACGCAATCGTCGGGTAATGAGCATCCACTTCATCATCCATCGAGGGCCTGGACCTCTCCCTCTCCCCCCACCTCTATCCCTCTTTCTCTCTCTCTCTCCCTCTCTCTCCATCTCTCCCTCCCTCTCTCTCTCCCCCTTCCTCCAACTATCTCCCACTCCATCGCTCTCCCTCTCTCCCTCCCTCCCTCCCTATCTCTCTCCCTCCCTCCCTCTCCCTCTCTTTCTCCCTCCCTCTCCCCCCCTCCCTATCCCTCTCTTTCTCCCTCCCTCTCCCTCTCTCCCTCTCTCCCAGTACCCTTCAGCAGCGTCCGTTTTACCAAGCCGCCGTTGGTGAAGGACCCCCTCATTGTCGGCTAAACTCACTCCTCAGATCTCCATCAGGCCTCTGATTTACTGCCACTCCTCGTGGGGACATACTCCGGGGCCAATTACTTATGATTATTCATTTGCCTGACAGGGAGAGAGGTAAAGACACAAAGAGAAAAAAGAGAACCAGAGAGAGAGAGAAGTAGAAAGACGAGAGAGAGAGAGAGAGAGAGAGAGAGAGAGGTAAAAGTGCCGCAGTCACCTCCGACTTCCCCGCTTTAATCTGCACCGTGAGGTCATCAACATGCGCCCCGCTCTCCTCGCTCTCTGCGGTGAGCCCTCCCGGACACAGGGGGGGCCGGCGAGCGTGGGGCTCCTCTCTGTGTGCGGGGGGGCCATCTGCGGCGCGTCGGGACGCCAGCACCTTGGAGTGACGCTCAGCGAGCACCAGAGCCTGGAGGACCTCCGACACCGACTGAAGGACAACAGCACATGAGAGAATAGAGCTTTAAGCCAGGAACCCGAGTCACTGACTATAACGGCTGAAAACAATTCAAAGTGATATAACGCATGCCTTTAGTATTGGTTGGAGTTTGAAGACGCGTGGTCTCAGTTACCTGCAGGTCAGAGATGTGCTGCTGCAGACTGTTGTACACATCCTCTTTTGGAGATGAGGAGAAATCCAACACGTCGACATTGACGTCCACTTTCAGTACCGCGTCCCCTAACTTAAGCTTTGGGAAATAAACACAACAAAGTTTAATTAAATACATTGGACATACACACACACACACATACATATACATATATATATATATATATATATATATATATATATATATATATATATATATATACACACATATATACATACATACATACATGCATACATACATACATATATGGACTAGCACATTGGTGTTGTCAACAGTATTGACCGCCCAGAGTACAGCAGATCAGTCATCTTATGAAGAGCGGCTGAATGCAGAATGCATGCAGTAGAATATATATGTATTGGAGAGAAATAAAGGCAAAGCGGGTCAAATTACTGTCATACGTTATTTGTGCAGCTCTTTTGGTATGAAACGTTAGTGATCCAGTTGTGGTTTCATGGTCGTGAAAGGACCGGAGGAAGCGAGGCGACGGTCGTTGCTATAAACACAGGCATTGCTCTTATCTTCAAACATTTGGTAAATAACATGTGAACCAACCAACCTCTTGTCCAAAGTCTGAAAAAAGCTTCAGAATCGTGCATATGCAGTTCCTATAATCATCCGCGTTGTTAGTTCTGTTCTCTTCCATTGTACTTCCGCATGTGTGTGACGCCTGCTCGCTTATTGGCTACAGTGGGAAGATGCGCAATGGAGATGCGCTGCTGCACGGCTCCAACATCCTGACCTACAATAACAAACAACTACTTTATGGACCAAAATGTGTTGTTCAAGTTAATGGGACAAATGTCTCACTCGAGGTCGGTTAAATCTACAACTAACGATTCAAAAACACAAATTGGAATGATCAGAATTCTGGTAAAGTTAACACAAACGTATTTAATTTGCTGTGTGTTCCTACAATGTAAACCTTTCATGGACCAGTAACAAACTATAACCATAATAAAGTATAGCTGGTATATCATTATTACGACATTAATTGATTTTATATATCCCCCTTTCCCCCCCCCCCCCCCGATTGTATAAATATTATTAATCACATTAAGGCAGCAATAGAAATGTCCTCGGGCTGATTGACTGATAAAAGCATACCATTTTCAGATAGACTCGACTGTATTGTCCATCATTTACTTCCAGGAGCAAACAACAGAAAGAATGGCCACTCAATTATAAGCGGACTGTCTGTCAAACTCTCGGCTGGATGGGATGGATGGGAGCGCGCCCACAATGGCGGATTTCTCTGTGCTGAGAGACTGTGGGAAAATCTCCCTCCTCCATTCAGCCATTTTTCCTCCTTTTCATATAACGAGGAGAGAGAGAGCGAGAGACTGATGAAGGCAACAACAGCAAAATAACAATTACAGGCACGGAGAGGGAGAGAGGGAGAGAGAGAGAGAGAGAGAGAGAGAGAGAGAGAGAGAGAGAGAGAGAGAGAGAGAGAGAGAGAACAAC
>NW_027641478.1:0-5000 GCF_949987615.1 Pollachius pollachius
GACTTGATTAGAAAAGTGTCTTGGCATCTGACCAAACATTTGTGCTGATGAGTGAGAGATCTTTGGTGAAATTGTGTTTTTATTAAAATTTGTTTTGATGTTTTGGCGGGTCAGGTTTTGATCCTGTAAATTCATGTGGAAGAATTTCTTGTTGCACACAAACGGGTGAAACCCAGAAGAGAGCTTTTATAGAAATGATAAAAACTGAATTTTTTAAATGTCTCATAATAATTATAATATTACTAGTAGTCTGTATACAATTAATATAGACTGAATTGACTGTCAGAATTGAAAGATCAGTGAAGATTAACTAATGATCAGTTAAGTCAGCTCCCACAATGTGAAGGAACAGTTATCCTATTTATTCAAACTGTTTAGTTGATAACAGTTTTCGATTACATTTAGTTTTTATTTAAATAGTAAAAATAAAAGTGTGACTGATGGCCGCTTTCTGACAGAAGCTATGTATAGGCTACAACCGAATAAATATATATAAAGTCTCAGTGTCAAAGTTACGCTTTCATTATACAAGGAGTCTCTCGGCTGGCTCAGGCTGTTCAGATGTGACAACCTCTCCACACAATCCCATTTGAGAATTTACACAGAAAATCTGAGCCAAATGAATGATGTTTTCCATTCACAAGTTGAATTTAAGAATTAAAACAAAACAAAAAGACAAACAAAATAAAAGACTTCCCCTGTGTTAACGTGCTGTTTCTCCCGGTGGGAAAGGCTCAGTTTAGTAGACTTCACCGGTTTGATTCACAGCATTGTTTCATGCCCGAATCAAATGTTTAAAAGATGTTTTTCGAAGGAAGTCTGCGCTGGTTACGGCAGGGTAGCGATGAGGGGGTTGAAAGACTTCTGTGGTCGGACGCAGCTGGGACGGCCGTGTCGGTCGTCTCAACAGAAGCGGCGCGGCCTCTTAATGTTCCCTGAAGGGCCAGGGAAGAGCCGGTGACTTCCACCAATCACCACCACCTATTACCGCGTTAACCTCTGACCCCTGTGTCTCTGAGGTCTAGAGGCTAGAGGGAGGGGGGGTGGGGGGGGAAGAGAAAGAGAGAGAGAGAAGGAGAGGCAGTGGAAAGTGAGAGGCGGATGTAGGACTGATGGGTCAGGACATGTGAAGGTTGGCTTGAAAGAGAGAGATTTTCTCTGATTAATCCAGCTTGAGTTTTGGTGAGACACCGAGAAAGGCTATCTGGTTGATGTTGTCGCTGGTTTGGGGGAAATTGCTGGTTGTAGAAATATGTTTATAAGTATGTGTATGGTATCCTCTCAGACGTCCTTGGTGCATGTCAAAGATGATGATTTATTGGGTAGAATTAGTCGTATCTGTTATTATAAAAGTTTAAAGATACATATTGTCATAACTCAGAGACTATGGTGTTTTGGATTGATGTGGTGCTCTTACTCTCACAATATTTATTCAAATACTTTTTCTTTGAATGGTTTATTAAAGTAAATACTAGTTGAACTTGAATTTTGACTAATATTTCCAGTTTAAATCAAATTAAAACTGTAAATTAAAACACTCATTTATTTATCCTGAATCCTATAAGTCCTTTTTTAAATGTCTTCTTTGGTTGTTTAAATTTATTTTCTAATAAACATACTAAAATAGTATTCATAAATTCTAGCTAACTTTATAAATATCTGTAGTTATTTTTGGCTATTTGCTTCTTTAAACCAATATTTATTCTGGTACTTTCGACTACCTTTCTTACTTGCTATGAAGAAAAACTGTTGAAAAAGAGTTTTATTTTTTTAACGAAAAATCATATTATACTCCCTGCCCACAGACTCATGTCATGGCATGGACATTTTCAATTAAGTTTGCAGAATACATTCCCAGTGATAAACCAAGCAGACCTGGAGACAGAGAGAGGGAGATGGACAGAGAGAGAGAGAGGGAGGGAGAGGGAGAGGGAGAGGGAGAGAGAGAGAGAGGGAGAGAGAGAGAGAGAGAGAGAGAGAGAGAGAGAGAGAGAGGGGCATCTTTTCCTCATGAGGAAGCTCATTAAATTGTGTGTTGGCATTTACATCAAGCGATTTTCCCTTTTGCAATCATCTGCAATACAATTTTTATAACTACTGGTATTGGCAAATTGTGAAGGGCATAATAATCTTCAACATGTGTGGCACCGGTTCAAGTGTCTCGCGTCCCTGGGGAACGTTTGACTGCTTATTTTCTCCATTACAAAGTTAATTACATAAAGACAATTAAGCCATGGTAGCAATTATTGCATAGTCTATTTCAGCGTTCAGGAAGAGGAAGAGGGAAGAGGGAAAGAAAACGCGCATGGGAGAAAAAGCCCATATCATCAGGATGAAAATAAATATGGCAAGGCAGGACGGGCAGGGCTAACTATCTGGGTACACAGGGGCGGAAAAAACCTCCCCAACCCGCCTACCCCAGCCCCCCCCTCCCCGCCCCCAGCGCCTCTCTGAAGAAAAAATGGCGGATAATTTGCAGGGAAACCCTATATATGTATTTGAGAAAGGCAGCTTCTGTTGCATGAGCGGCGCTCTACCCCCTTTAGATCTAACCACAGGGCTCCGCGTCTCCGAGACGCAAGGAGACATCTTAAGAGAGGGACCCAGCCAGACAGGCCTCCCCTCTCTCACCTCCCTCACCTCCCTCCCAGACCCACCCCACCCCACCCCCGGCCCTGTCCCAGCCCGGCCCGGCCCAGCCCAGCCCAGCCCAGCCTGGGTCCTGGGGTGTAGACGTGTACTACACCGCGCTCATCAATAGGTAATTTGAAAAAAGCCAGAGGCGGAAAAAGGAGATTTCTTTGGGGTGGAGGGGAAAAAAATAAAAAAGTCAAAAGCAAAAAAGGATCTCATGAGTCTCACTGACGAGCTACTGTGCAGAAGGAGAGACTCTTCCCTGCGCTCCCGCCTCAAAGGAACTCTATTTAGCGCTACTTAATTGTACCTCTGAGGCAAACATGTTATTCAATCCCAGCAGGGTCGCCACTGATGGAGTAAAATGCTGTGTGTGTATGTGTGTGTGTGTGTGTGTGTGTGTGTGTGTGTGTTTGGTAGAGTGAGCAGGTTTACATTAGTCTTGTCTAGACATCTTGGTTTTACATCCCTGGAGTATGGGGAGTGCGGGGGGAGGAGTGTTGTATAGGCCTATAAGGGCTTTTTATTTTATTTTGTGGGATCACAAAACTATTAATTGCCCGGAGGCGGGTGTGTGTGTTTGTGCGTGCCGTCTATCGTAGACGCGTCGCTAGTGTACGGAGGACGGTGGCGCTAAGCGCAGGTCCTAGACGCTTATTATGTTTTAACGCGCGCACCGCGGGAGCACTATATAATCTGTGATCGCAGGGAGGAGAAAGTACCGCATCGCAGCATGAGCCGGGGCCAAAGTTATGAAGGGATTGTGTTTTTGTTTGATTTGGAGCGCACGCGAGTATTTGTTCAGTGAACTTGCTTTTGTTTTTTTTATTTCATTATCCGTAGAATCAAAATGACTTGCCGCCAAAAAAAATCAGAAAAGACTGAGAAAACAGCAATAACGGATCTGTGTCAATACGCAGCCGCTCGTTAAAAGGGTTTTAATTGCCACTAACACCCCACATCTCCCGCCTGGAAACCCCGCTACAGATTCTAGTATTCTCGGAATGAAAACAAGCTAAAACACCAAACACAACCTTTTTTCTCGACCCCGCTGACACGAGAGCGCTCCTTCGCTCTCTTTGTTGTGTCGCCTAGCGAGTCGTTTGTCGAGTCGTTATCCGGAGCAGCCCGACCACCGACTCCAAACTATTGATTCATATTCAGGTCTCTGTGTCTCCATCTGCCAAACAAAGCAGGCCAGGGGCTTAGGTGAAACGCAGGAGAGACAGAAACACAGAGAGAGAGAGGGACAGAGAGTGAGAGAGAGAGAGAGAGAGAGAGAGAGAGAGAGAGAGAGAGAGAGAGAGAGAGAGAGAGAGAGAGAGAGAGAGAGAGAGAGAGAGAGAGAGAGAGGAGAGAGAGAGAGGACAGAGAGTGAGAGAGAGAGAGAATGGGAGAGTGGTACGACATGACCCCTTGGAACACAGACAAGGCAACAACAACAAACGCAAAGGGCTGTTCGCTCTAAGTACCACCAATGTTGCTGTTTCTCAGAGTATCATCCTTATTATTTACACCGCAGCATCCATGCTACTCCCTCATAGCCTAATTAAGGCATAACAAAAGATGTCAGATCAGCCAATCGCACTGCATATGATTAGGGGGTTGCGCTTCGCTTTATATCGCTGCTGTTGGCAGGTCCGACTGACACTTTGGTTCACAAAGTCTTTCTCTTTCGGATGGGAGAATCTCCTGTTCTTGGAAAAAAGGAAAATCTTCAAACAGTTGTTCACTGTTCACTTACAATCATCCTTAGTCATTCTTTTCACTGTATTATTACAGGTCCTTGGACTCAACGGGTATATAGACCGCAGCTGAATTTTACCATTTTTTCCCGTTCATTAATCCGACATAATTACAAAGCTGTGAAGTTTTCGACGCTGTTTTCCTGGGCATTTTCACGCTTTTTACTGGATCTTGCCGATGCTGCAGAGCTTCAGTCCTGCGGCCCGGTTGCGTATTCACCGGGTGAATTATAGCCATCCGATATAAGCCCTCTGAGAGGAAGTAACTACCTAACACTTTTACAATTGGGTCTATCTTGGAACCGACTCCCACATATGAAACAGAACACCCGCATTATGTCCCAGAATCCTTCACTCTGACTGCTGACGGCGCTTTGGTTTGTGTGAGTGGGTGTGTGTGTGTGTGTGTGTGTGTGTGTGTGTGTGTGTGTGTGTGTGTGTGTGTGTGTGTGTGTGTGTGTGTGTGTGTGTGTCTGTCTGCGTGTTAATGTATTGTGTTCTCACAGTCATTCAAGCATTTATGGGGAGGAGGGAGGGTGGGTTATAGAGGATGAAGGGGACTTTTATTTTGGTGGTTGTGTGTGACGCTGATGAGCACTTTGAGACCTTAGACCAGATCAG
>NW_027641478.1:15000-17505 GCF_949987615.1 Pollachius pollachius
GATAAACCCTCTTTACAGGAGGTTTCTCGTTCCCCGGGTAACCGCGGTCTGCGCAGTGCTCCTGGATACGCCGGCGGTCGCCACGGTGATGGCGGCGGCGGCGGGCGGGCGGCGGCGGCTACGGCTACGGCGGCGGCTAGCCCTCTTTTTTGTTTTATTCCCACTCCCAGCAGACAGTGCCTGTGGGGCCCCCGAGGAGCCCGGATCGCTGGGTGATTAATAGCTCCGTCGGAGCTGATTGAGTGATAGATGGTTTGAGGAGTAACGCGACACTCCTTCTGGGACCGTCCCGGAACGCTGGCTCCTCTCCGGAGGCTGTGATTGGCGGAAAGCTTGGTTAACGACGCAGAGACACGCCCACTGTCATTAAGCCGAGTGGAAATATGATTTAGCTGTGTGCGATTTTGTAACATGCGCCGCGTGCACACGTTTTAGATCCCCGTGCGCTTGTACGGGTATGTGTACTGTGTATCGGTATTGATGCACGCATATGCACACACAAGCACACACTCACACACAAACTCACACAAGCAATCGCGGTTGGGTCGGAGGTGTACCGCCATACATGTAAGTGTCATACACGCTCGCAAACAAACGCACACGCACTGACACACACACTCACACACAGCGACACGCAAATGAGTGGAAACTCGTTACCACTCATTTCCACTGAAATCCCTCTTTTTGGCATTCTTCTGGCAAAGTCTAGAGGCACTGTCGCCCTGGCCCACCAAGGAACGTCATTTGAAACGCACCGACACACACCGACACACACACACACACACACACACACACACACACACACACACACACACACACACACACACACACTTACACACACAAACTCAGACACACTTACACACACAAACGCAACCACACACTTTTATTCACACACACACACACACACACACACACACACACACACACAGCGTTGTGACAGCAGGTGGTGTGTGTGACAAGTCCACCGCTGACGGTTTCCTGGCAAGCGGAGCTAATCTCTCAGCTCGTATCCCCTCGGCGGCTCTGCTCTATCATTGGCTCCCTCTAATGGTCGCCCTCGTCACACATTACCTCCTCTCGCTCCCTCTCTCCCTCTCCTCTCTCTCTCTCTCTCTCCCTCTCTCCCTCTCTCTCTCTCCCTCTCTGTCTCTCTCTCTCTCCCTCTCTCTCTCTCTCTCTCTCTCTCGCTCTCCTCTCTCTCCCTCTCTCCCTCTCTCCCTCTCTCTCTCTCCCTCTCCCTCTCTCTCTCTGTCTCTCTCTCTCTCTCTCTCTCTCTCTCTCTCTCTCTCTCTCTCTCTCTCTCTCTCTCTCTCTGTCTCCCGCTCACTCCCGGCCAACAGAAGTTCCTTTTTTTGTTCCTATTTTGAAGTACAAGTGATCTCAATTAGGGACCTCCGTGAAGGCGGGCAGGCGGCAGACAGTGAGAGCAATAAGAGCAGGGAGGAAATTGTCTCTTTATCCATCCCCCCCCTCGCTCTCTGCCTTGCTCCCTGCTTCTCTCTCTCTCTCTTCCCTTCTCTATATTCATATCTATCTATGTATCTATGTATCTGTTGTACATAGATACTGTTTCTGTCTTTCTATCTATCTCTATCAGTCTATCTATCTATCTATCTATCTATCTATCTATCTATCTATCTATCTATCTCTCTCTCTCTCTCTCTCTCTCTCTCTCTCTCTATCAATCTATTCATCTCCTATGTTTCCACCTCTTTATCTCTATGTTCCTCTCTGTGTCTAGATGCAGTCACGAAGGACATCTTCCAACGGCTTAAACTAAAGCCTTAACTTCATTCTCTTCTTACCACATAATTGTTCTCTAGCTATCTCGCTTACTCACGCACACACGCATACACACACACGCATAGTTTGTGTCCTGCTTATCCCGATGGTTGGGTGGTGATGTCACAGGCTCGGTGACAAACAGTCATTATGGGCTCAGCTGTGATCTCGCATGGGTGACTCCACAAGGTCAGGGTGATGAGGTAAGGACGAGTTGGGTTACCAAGACCACCGTTAAGTCTCTCTGTCTCTCTCTCTGTCTCTCTCTCCTTCCCCCCCCCCCCCCACTCTCTCTCTCTCTCTCACTATCTCTCACTCTCTTTCTCTCTCTCTCTCTCTCTCTCGCTCTCTCACTCGCCCTCTCTTTCTTTTGCTCTCTAGTTTGTCTGCTTGACTGACTAGCAGATAGAAAGTCTTGTTGGCCTCCTTGCTGGCCAATAGGAACAGGCAGAGCTGTTTGGCGAGACGGTTGGCTGGCTAGCTGGCTGGCTGGCTTTTAGTGACATAACTTGGAGGGTGACCACTGCACGCCACACTGGTTGGTTGGTTGTTTGGTCAGTTTGGTTGCTTGGTTACTGTTTAGTCAGGCAGTTTGTTTGTTTATCGGTTGGTTGGTGGGTCGGTTGGTTGGTTGGTTAGGGGATTCAGTTAGTTTAGTTTGTTTGTATACCAGCTAGTGGTTTTCCCCGGTTATTACTGTGAGAGACATATGGTTGGTGAAGC
>NW_027641477.1:0-2500 GCF_949987615.1 Pollachius pollachius
CCCGTTTCGGCCTCAGACTCTGCGTGGTCCCGCTCCTCTGGAGCCTCAGGAAGACCTCCAGACCTGGGGCCCACCAACTGCCCCACTTAGGCCGAGAAGGGGACCCGTTTCGGCCAAAGACTCTGAGTGGACCCGCTGCTCTGGAGCCTCAGGAAGACCTCCAGACAGGGGGCCACCAACTGCACCACTTAGGCCGAATAGGGGACCCGTTTCGGACTCAGACTCGGAGTGGTCCCGCTCCTCTGGAGCATCAGGAAGACCTCCAGACAGGGGGCCACCAACTGCCCCACTTAGGCCGAGTAGGGGACCCGTTTCGGCCTCAGACTCTGCGTGGTCCCGCTCCTCTGGAGCATCAGGAAGACCTCCAGACAGGGGGCCACCCACTGCCCCACTTAGGCCGAGTAAGGGACCCGTTTCGGCCTCAGACTCTGCGTGGTCCCGCTCCTCTGGAGCCGCAGGAAGACCTCCAGACCTGGGGCCACCAACTGCCCCACTTAGGCCGAGAAGGGGACCCGTTTCGGCCTCAGACTCTGAGTGGACCCGCTGCTCTGGAGCCTCAGGAAGACCTCCAGACAGGGGGCAACTAACTGCCCCACTTAGGCCGAGAAGGGGACCCGTTTCGGCCTCAGACTCTGAGTGGTCCCGCTCCTCTGGAGCCTCAGGAAGACCCCCAGACAGGGGGCCACCAACTGCACCACTTAGGCCGAGTAGGGGACCCGTTTCGGCCTCAGACTCTGCGTGGTCCCGCTCCTCTGGAGCCGCAGGAAGACCTCCAGACCTGGGGCCACCAACTGCCCCACTTAGGCCGAGAAGGGGACCCGTTTCGGCCTCAGACTCTGAGTGGACCCGCTGCTCTGGAGCCTCAGGAAGACCTCCAGACAGGGGGCCACTAACTGCCCCCACTTTGGCCGAGAAGGGGACCCGTTTCGGCCTCAGACTCTGAGTGGTCCCGCTCCTCTGGAGCCTCAGGAAGACCCCCAGACAGGGGGCCGACAACTGCACCACTTAGGCCGAATGGGGGACCCGTTTCGGACTTAGACGGCAAGTGGTCCCGCTCCTCTGGAGCCTCAGGAAGACCTCCAGACCGTGGACCACCAACTGCACCACTCGGGCCGAGTAGGGGACCCGTTTCGGCCTTAGACGCCACGTGGTCCCGCTCCTCTGGAGCCTCAGGAAGACCTCCAGACCGTGGACCACCAACTGCACCACTCGGGCCGAGTAGGGGACCCGTTTCGGCCTTAGACGCCACGTGGTCCCGCTCCTCTGGAGCCTCAGGAAGACCTCCAGACCGTGGACCACCAACTGCACCACTCGGGCCGAGTAGGGGACCCGTGTCGGCCTTAGACGCCACGTGGTCCCGCTCCTCTGGAGCCTCAGGAAGACCTCCAGACCGTGGACCACCAACTGCACCACTCAGTCCGACCAGGGGACCCGTTTCGGCCTTAGACGCCACGTGGTCCTGCTCCTCTGGAGCCTCAGGAAGACCTCCAGACCGGGGGTCACCAACGGCACCACTCAGTCCGACCAGGGGACCCGTTTCGGCCTTAGACGCCACGTGGTCCTGCTCCTCTGGAGCCTCAGGAAGACCTCCAGACCGGGGGTCACCAACGGCACCACTCAGTCCGACCAGGGGACCCGAATCGGCCTTAGACGCCACGGGGTCCCGCTCCTCTGGAGCCTCAGGAAGACTTCCAGACCAGGGGCCACCTTTCTTATATGTCAAACGACCACTGTCCTGCAAAACAGGCCCACAAAACGGTACCAGGCGAAGCCCATAAATTCACAGTGAGCGGACTGTGAAATTTCTTATTTTCGAGACCCCTGCTAACCCTATATTACCATCCCTGGTAGTCTAAAACGAACCCATGGGAGTCTAGCAGAAAAATGACTTAGAAAAAAAACGCTTGGTTTTTCAAACGAAGCCAAGGAATCCACAGTGAGCGGACTGTGAAATTTCTTGTTTAACAATTTATAATAATAATAATAGTTAATAATAAGAATAATAATTAGAATAATAATAAGAATAATAATAATAAGAATAATAATAATAATAATAATAATAAGAATAATAATAAGAATAAGAATAAGAAGAATAACAATAAGAGTAACAATACAAAGAAGAATAACAATAAGAATAAGAGGAATAACAATAAGAAATCAGGTCTCAGCACCAATCCCACATGCTCTCTGTCCCTCCCTTGCCATGGGAGCCCACACACACACACACACACACACACACACACACACACACACACACACACACACACACACACACACACACACACACACACACACACACACACACACAACACCTCTATCTCTACCCAGGAATAGGAGGCTCAGCTCTGGTGTGTGTGTTTCCAGCTTCCCCCTACAGGCCCCCACACACACAACACCTCTATCTCTACCCAGGAATAGGAGGCTCAGCTCTGGGATGAGTGTTTCCAGCTTCCCCCTATAGGCCCACACACACACAAGTCCTCTGTCTCTACCCAGGAAT
>NW_027641477.1:12500-17500 GCF_949987615.1 Pollachius pollachius
GACGGGGCACCAGCAGTCACCTATTGACTGTGCACCTACTGTCTCCGACCTATACTAGGATGGGGGTATGTCCTTCAAAACAGGCCCACAAAACGGTATCAGGCGAAGCCCATAAATCCACAGTGAGCGGACTGTGAAACTTCTTATTTTCGACACCCCTGGTATATATTACCATCCCTGGTAGTCTAAAACGAACCCATGGGAGTCTAAAATGAACCCATGGGATTCTAAACACAACCCATGGTAGTCTAAAACGAACCCATGGGAGTCTAGCAAAAAAAGAACTTAGAAAAATAACGCTTGGATTTTCATTCCTCCAGGCTCACACCGACTCACTGCACCACCCAGTCCGAGTAGGGGACCCGTTTCGGACTCAGACTCTGAGTGGTCCCTCTACTCTGGAGCCTCAGGAAGACCTCCAGACAGGGGGCCACCAACTGCACCACTTTGGCCGAATGGGGGACCCGTTTCGGCCTCAGACTCTGAGTGGTCCCGCTCCTCTGGAGCCTCAGGAAGACCTCCAGACAGGGGGCCCACTAACTGCACCACTTAGGCCGAGTAGGGGACCCGTTTCGGCCTCAGACTCTGAGTGGTCCCGCTCCTCTGGAGCCTCAGGAAGACCTCCAGACAGGGGGCCCACTAACTGCACCACTCAGGCCGAGTAGGGGACCCGTTTCGGCCTCAGACTCTGAGTGGTCCCGCTCCTCTGGAGCCTCAGGAAGACCTCCAGACAGGGGACCCACTAACTGCACCACTCAGGCCGAGTAGGGGAACCGTTCCGGCCTCAGACTCTGAGTGGTCCCGCTCCTCTGGAGCCTCACCAAGACCTCCAGACAGGGGGCCCACTAACTGCACCACTTAGGCCGAGTAGGGGACCCGTTTCGGCCTCAGACTCTGAGTGGACCCGCTCCTCTGGGGCCTCAGGAAGACCTCCAGACAGGGGGCCACCAACTGCACCATTCAGTCCGAGTAGGGGACCCGTTTCGGCCTCAGACTCTGAGTGGACCCGCTCCTCTGGAGCCTCAGGAAGACCTCCAGACAGGGGGCCCACTAACTCCACCACTTAGGCCGAGTAGGGGACCCGTTTCGGCCTCAGACTCTGAGTGGACCCACTCCTCTGGAGCCTCAGGAAGACCTCCAGACAGGGGGCCCACTAACTGCACCACTTAGGCCGAGTAGGGGACCCGTTTCGGCCTCAGACTCTGAGTGGACCCGCTCCTCTGGAGCCTCAGGAAGACCTCCAGACAGGGGGCCACCAACTGCACCACTTAGGCCGAGTAGGGGACCCGTTTCGGCCTCAGACTCTGAGTGGTCCCTCTCCTCTGGAGCCTCAGGAAGACCTCCAGACAGGGGGCCACCAACTGCACCACTTAGGCCGAATGGGGGACCCGTTTCGGCCTCAGACTCTGAGTGGTCCCGCTCCTCTGGAGCCTCAGGAAGACCTCCAGACAGGGGGCCCACTAACTGCACCACTTAGGCCGAGTAGGGGACCCGTTTCGGCCTCAGACTCTGAGTGGACCCGCTCCTCTGGAGCCTCAAGAAGACCTCCAGACAGGGGGCCACCAACTGCACCACTCAGGCCGAGTAGGGGACCCGTTTCGGCCTCAGACACTGAGTGGTCCCGCTCCTCTGGAGCCTCAGGAAGACCTCCAGACAGGGGGCCCGCTTACTGCACCACTTAGGCCGAGTAGGGGACCCGTTTCGGCCTCAGACTCTGAGTGGACCCGCTCCTCTGGAGCCTCACCAAGACCCCCAGACAGGGGGCCACCAACTGCACCACTTAGGCCGAGTAGGGGACCCGTTTCGGCCTCAGACTCTGAGTGGACCCGCTCCTCTGGAGCCTCAAGAAGACCTCCAGACAGGGGGCCACCAACTGCACCACTCAGGCCGAGTAGGGGACCCGTTTCGGCCTCAGACACTGAGTGGTCCCGCTCCTCTGGAGCCTCAGGAAGACCTCCAGACAGGGGGCCCGCTTACTGCACCACTTAGGCCGAGTAGGGGACCCGTTTCGGCCTCAGACTCTGAGTGGACCCGCTCCTCTGGAGCCTCACCAAGACCCCCAGACAGGGGGCCACCAACTGCACCACTTAGGCCGAGTAGGGGACCCGTTTCGGCCTCAGACTCTGAGTGGACCCGCTCCTCTGGAGCCTCAAGAAGACCTCCAGACAGGGGGCCACCAACTGCACCACTCAGGCCGAGTAGGGGACCCGTTTCGGCCTCAGACTCTGAGTGGACCCGCTCCTCTGGAGCCTCAGGAAGACCTCCAGACAGGGGGCCCACTAACTGCACCACATGGGCCGAGTAGGGGACCCGTTTCGGACTTAGACGCCAAGTGGTCCCGCACCCCTGGATGGTTCTAGAGACCCCCAGACCAGGGGCCACCAACTGCACCACTTGGGCCGAGTAGGGGACCCGTTTCGGCCTTAGACGCCACGTGGTCCCGCTCCTCTGGAGCCTCAGGAAGACCTCCAGACCGGGGGCCACCAACGGCACCACTCAGTCCGACCAGGGGACACCTTTCGGCCTTAGACGCCACGTGGTCCCGCTCCTCTGGAGCCTCAGGAAGACCTCCAGGGCCAGGGGCCACCTTTCCTATATGCCAAACAACCACTGTCCTGCAAAACAGGCCCACAAAACGGTATCAGGCGAAGCCCATAAATCCACAGTGAGCGGACTGTGAAACTTCTTATTTTCGACACCCCTGGTATATATTACCATCCCTGGTAGTCTAAAACGAACCCATGGGAGTCTAAAATGAACCCATGGGATTCTAAACACAACCCATGGTAGTCTAAAACGAACCCATGGGAGTCTAGCAAAAAAAGAACTTAGAAAAATAACGCTTGGATTTTCATTCCTCCAGGCTCACACCGACTCACTGCACAACTCAGTCCGAGTAGGGGACCCATATCGGACTCAGACTCTGAGTGGACCCGCTGCTCTGGAGCCTCAGGAAGACCTCCAGACAGGGGGCCACCAACTGCACCACTTAGGCCGAATAGGGGACCCGTTTCGGACTCAGACTCTGCGTGGTCCCGCTCCTCTGGAGCTGCAGGAAGACCCCCAGACAGGGGGCCACCGACTGCCCCACTTAGGCCGAATAGGGGACCCGTTTCGGCCTCAGACTCTGCGTGGTCCCGCTCCTCTGGAGCCTCAGGAAGACCTCCAGACCTGGGGCCCACCAACTGCCCCACTTAGGCCGAGAAGGGGACCCGTTTCGGCCAAAGACTCTGAGTGGACCCGCTGCTCTGGAGCCTCAGGAAGACCTCCAGACAGGGGGCCACCAACTGCACCACTTAGGCCGAATAGGGGACCCGTTTCGGACTCAGACTCGGAGTGGTCCCGCTCCTCTGGAGCATCAGGAAGACCTCCAGACAGGGGGCCACCAACTGCCCCACTTAGGCCGAGTAGGGGACCCGTTTCGGCCTCAGACTCTGCGTGGTCCCGCTCCTCTGGAGCATCAGGAAGACCTCCAGACAGGGGGCCACCCACTGCCCCACTTAGGCCGAGTAAGGGACCCGTTTCGGCCTCAGACTCTGCGTGGTCCCGCTCCTCTGGAGCCGCAGGAAGACCTCCAGACCTGGGGCCACCAACTGCCCCACTTAGGCCGAGAAGGGGACCCGTTTCGGCCTCAGACTCTGAGTGGACCCGCTGCTCTGGAGCCTCAGGAAGACCTCCAGACAGGGGGCAACTAACTGCCCCACTTAGGCCGAGAAGGGGACCCGTTTCGGCCTCAGACTCTGAGTGGTCCCGCTCCTCTGGAGCCTCAGGAAGACCCCCAGACAGGGGGCCACCAACTGCACCACTTAGGCCGAGTAGGGGACCCGTTTCGGCCTCAGACTCTGCGTGGTCCCGCTCCTCTGGAGCCGCAGGAAGACCTCCAGACCTGGGGCCACCAACTGCCCCACTTAGGCCGAGAAGGGGACCCGTTTCGGCCTCAGACTCTGAGTGGACCCGCTGCTCTGGAGCCTCAGGAAGACCTCCAGACAGGGGGCCACTAACTGCCCCACTTTGGCCGAGAAGGGGACCCGTTTCGGCCTCAGACTCTGAGTGGTCCCGCTCCTCTGGAGCCTCAGGAAGACCCCCAGACAGGGGGCCGACAACTGCACCACTTAGGCCGAATGGGGGACCCGTTTCGGACTTAGACGGCAAGTGGTCCCGCTCCTCTGGAGCCTCAGGAAGACCTCCAGACCGTGGACCACCAACTGCACCACTCGGGCCGAGTAGGGGACCCGTTTCGGCCTTAGACGCCACGTGGTCCCGCTCCTCTGGAGCCTCAGGAAGACCTCCAGACCGTGGACCACCAACTGCACCACTCGGGCCGAGTAGGGGACCCGTTTCGGCCTTAGACGCCACGTGGTCCCGCTCCTCTGGAGCCTCAGGAAGACCTCCAGACCGTGGACCACCAACTGCACCACTCGGGCCGAGTAGGGGACCCGTGTCGGCCTTAGACGCCACGTGGTCCCGCTCCTCTGGAGCCTCAGGAAGACCTCCAGACCGTGGACCACCAACTGCACCACTCAGTCCGACCAGGGGACCCGTTTCGGCCTTAGACGCCACGTGGTCCTGCTCCTCTGGAGCCTCAGGAAGACCTCCAGACCGGGGGTCACCAACGGCACCACTCAGTCCGACCAGGGGACCCGTTTCGGCCTTAGACGCCACGTGGTCCTGCTCCTCTGGAGCCTCAGGAAGACCTCCAGACCGGGGGTCACCAACGGCACCACTCAGTCCGACCAGGGGACCCGAATCGGCCTTAGACGCCACGGGGTCCCGCTCCTCTGGAGCCTCAGGAAGACTTCCAGACCAGGGGCCACCTTTCTTATATGTCAAACGACCACTGTCCTGCAAAACAGGCCCACAAAACGGTACCAGGCGAAGCCCATAAATTCACAGTGAGCGGACTGTGAAATTTCTTATTTTCGAGACCCCTGCTAACCCTATATTACCATCCCTGGTAGTCTAAAACGAACCCATGGGAGTCTAGCAGAAAAATGACTTAG
>NW_027641476.1:0-7500 GCF_949987615.1 Pollachius pollachius
TTGATAGGGCAGACATTCGAATGAGTCGTCGCCGCCGCGAGGGCGAGCGATCGGCCCGAGGTTATCTAGAGTCACCAAACAGGCCGGGGGCCACCACGCGGCAGCACCCCGCGCGGGTTTTAGGTCTGATAAATGCACGCATCCCCGAAGGTCAGCGCTCGTTTGCATGTATTAGCTCTAGAATTGCCACAGTTATCCAAGTAGCGGGTGAGCGATCAAAGGAACCATAACTGATTTAATGAGCCATTCGCAGTTTCACTTTTCCAGCCGTGTGGACTTATACATGCATGGCTTAAACTTTGAGACAAGCATATGCTACTGGCAGGATCAACCAGGATGGCCGTGGACACCTTGTTTAAGGGCGTCGGACCGCACCTAACGACCGACAACCACGGCCCCGCTACTAGGCGGGGACTGTGCAGCTCTCGGTGCGTCGTGCGAGGCGGGCCGCACCGTGAGTGGCTGCTGCCCCTTTCACCCACAGGGGGTTCAGGGGCCCACCGCTACCACCACTCCGGTTTGGCACTCGACACTCAGGGTGGGCGTTGTGGTGGGATCCGCACAACGCCCGGGGTACCGGGCTTTGAGAAACAATCGTACAGGCGAACCGTGGCCGTAAGGAGAACATCCAAGGATGTAAAGTCGGACACCCGTATGAGGCCGACCTCTCCGTAACCACGGCCCGCCCTCGCAGGACACCTAGGACAGACGGGGCTACTCGGCTACTCGCTTCGTCTAGCACACCCACCAAAAGGCAGGAGCACTGGATTCGGGCACACGTTGTGAGGCACCCTTCGTGTGGAACGAAAGCCACACTGGGGCCCTCACTGAGGTGTGCCGCTTAGACCATTTCCGTCGGACGCTCGCCAACATGCCGGACCGCTTGGGTCCGTGGGCTGAAGGGACGGGGCACCAGCAGTCACCTATTGACTGTGCACCTACTGTCTCCGACCTATACTAGGATGGGGGTATGTCCTTCAAAACAGGCCCACAAAACGGTATCAGGCGAAGCCCATAAATCCACAGTGAGCGGACTGTGAAACTTCTTATTTTCGACACCCCTGGTATATATTACCATCCCTGGTAGTCTAAAACGAACCCATGGGAGTCTAAAATGAACCCATGGGATTCTAAACACAACCCATGGTAGTCTAAAACGAACCCATGGGAGTCTAGCAAAAAAAGAACTTAGAAAAATAACGCTTGGATTTTCATTCCTCCAGGCTCACACCGACTCACTGCACCACCCAGTCCGAGTAGGGGACCCGTTTCGGACACAGACTCTGAGTGGTCCCTCTCCTCTGGAGCCTCAGGAAGACCTCCAGACAGGGGGCCACCAACTGCACCACTTTGGCCGAATGGGGGACCCGTTTCGGCCTCAGACTCTGAGTGGTCCCGCTCCTCTGGAGCCTCAGGAAGACCTCCAGACAGGGGGCCCACTAACTGCACCACTTAGGCCGAGTAGGGGACCCGTTTCGGCCTCAGACTCTGAGTGGTCCCGCTCCTCTGGAGCCTCAGGAAGACCTCCAGACAGGGGGCCCACTAACTGCACCACTCTGGCCGAGTAGGAGACCCGTTTCGGCCTCAGACTGTGAGTGGTCCCGCTCCTCTGGAGCCTCAGGAAGACCTCCAGACAGGGGGCCCACTAACTGCACCACTCAGGCCGAGTAGGGGAACCGTTCCGGCCTCAGACTCTGAGTGGACCCGCTCCTCTGGAGCCTCACCAAGACCCCCAGACAGGGGGCCACCAACTGCACCACTTAGGCCGAGTAGGGGACCCGTTTCGGCCTCAGACTCTGAGTGGACCCGCTCCTCTGGAGCCTCAGGAAGACCTCCAGACAGGGGGCCACCAACTACACCACTCAGTCCGAGTAGGGGACCCGTTTCGGCCTCAGACTCTGAGTGGACCCGCTCCACTGGAGCCTCAGGAAGACCTCCAGACAGGGGGCCCACTAACTGCACCACTTAGGCCGAGTAGGGGACCCGTTTCGGCCTCAGACTCTGAGTGGACCCGCTGCTCTGGAGCCTCACCAAGACCTCCAGACAGGGGGCCCACTAACTGCACCACTTAGGCCGAGTAGGGGACCCGTTTCGGCCTCAGACTCTGAGTGGACCCGCTCCTCTGGAGCCTCACCAAGACCCCCAGACAGGGGGCCACCAACTGCACCACTCAGTCCGAGTAGGGGACCCGTTTCGGCCTCAGACTCTGAGTGGACCCGCTCCTCTGGAGCCTCACCAAGACCCCCAGACAGGGGGCCACCAACTGCACCACTCAGTCCGAGTAGGGGACCCGTTTCGGCCTCAGACACTGAGTGGTCCCGGTCCTCTGGAGCCTCTGGAAGACCTCCAGACAGGGGGCCCACTAACTGCACCACTTAGGCCGAGTAGGGGACCCGTTTCGGCCTCAGACTCTGAGTGGACCCGCTCCTCTGGAGCCTCACCAAGACCCCCAGACAGGGGGCCACCAACTGCACCACTCTGTCCGAGTAGGGGACCCGTTTCGGCCTCAGACTCTGAGTGGTCCCGCTCCTCTGGAGCCTCAGGAAGACCTCCAGACCTGGGGCCCACTAACTGCACCACTTAGGCCGAGTAGGGGACCCGTTTCGGCCTCAGACTCTGAGTGGACCCGCTCCTCTGGAGCCTCACCAAGACCCCCAGACAGGGGGCCACCAACTGCACCACTCTGTCCGAGTAGGGGACCCGTTTCGGCCTCAGACTCTGAGTGGACCCGCTCCTCTGGAGCCTCACCAAGACCCCCAGACAGGGGGCCACCAACTGAACCACTCAGTCCGAGTAGGGGACCCGTTTCGGCCTCAGGCTCTGAGTGGTCCCGCTCCTCTGGAGCCTCAGGAAGACCTCCAGACAGGGGGCCCACTAACTGCACCACTCAGGCCGAGTAGGGGAACCGTTCCGGCCTCAGACTCTGAGTGGACCCGCTCCTCTGGAGCCTCACCAAGACCCCCAGACAGGGGGCCACCAACTGCACCACTTTGGCCGAGTAGGGGACCCGTTTCGGCCTCAGACTCTGAGTGGACCCGCTCCTCTGGAGCCTCAAGAAGACCTCCAGACAGGGGGCCACCAACTGCACCACTCAGGCCGAGTAGGGGACCCGTTTCGGCCTCAGACACTGAGTGGTCCCGCTCCTCTGGAGCCTCAGGAAGACCTCCAGACAGGGGGCCCGCTTACTGCACCACTTAGGCCGAGTAGGGGACCCGTTTCGGCCTCAGACTCTGAGTGGACCCGCTCCTCTGGAGCCTCAGGAAGACCTCCAGACAGGGGGCCCACTAACTGCACCACATGGGCCGAGTAGGGGACCCGTTTCGGACTTAGACGCCAAGTGGTCCCGCACCCCTGGATGGTTCTAGAGACCCCCAGACCAGGGGCCACCAACTGCACCACTTGGGCCGAGTAGGGGACCCGTTTCGGCCTTAGACGCCACGTGGTCCCGCTCCTCTGGAGCCTCAGGAAGACCTCCAGACCGGGGGCCACCAACGGCACCACTCAGTCCGACCAGGGGACACCTTTCGGCCTTAGACGCCACGTGGTCCCGCTCCTCTGGAGCCTCAGGAAGACCTCCAGGGCCAGGGGCCACCTTTCCTATATGCCAAACAACCACTGTCCTGCAAAACAGGCCCACAAAACGGTATCAGGCGAAGCCCATAAATCCACAGTGAGCGGACTGTGAAACTTCTTATTTTCGACACCCCTGGTATATATTACCATCCCTGGTAGTCTAAAACGAACCCATGGGAGTCTAAAATGAACCCATGGGATTCTAAACACAACCCATGGTAGTCTAAAACGAACCCATGGGAGTCTAGCAAAAAAAGAACTTAGAAAAATAACGCTTGGATTTTCATTCCTCCAGGCTCACACCGACTCACTGCACAACTCAGTCCGAGTAGGGGACCCATTTCGGACTCAGACTCTGAGTGGACCCGCTGCTCTGGAGCCTCAGGAAGACCTCCAGACAGGGGGCCACCGACTGCCCCACTTAGGCCGAATAGGGGACCCGTTTCGGCCTCAGACTCTGCGTGGTCCCGCTCCTCTGGAGCCTCAGGAAGACCTCCAGACCTGGGGCCCACCAACTGCCCCACTTAGGCCGAGAAGGGGACCCGTTTCGGACTCAGACTCGGAGTGGTCCCGCTCCTCTGGAGCATCAGGAAGACCTCCAGACAGGGGGCCACCAACTGCCCCACTTAGGCCGAGTAGGGGACCCGTTTCGGCCTCAGACTCTGCGTGGTCCCGCTCCTCTGGAGCATCAGGAAGACCTCCAGACAGGGGGCCACCAACTGCCCCACTTAGGCCGAGTAAGGGACCCGTTTCGGCCTCAGACTCTGCGTGGTCCCGCTCCTCTGGAGCCGCAGGAAGACCTCCAGACCTGGGGCCACCAACTGCCCCACTTAGGCCGAGAAGGGGACCCGTTTCGGCCTCAGACTCTGAGTGGACCCGCTGCTCTGGAGCCTCAGGAAGACCTCCAGACAGGGGGCCACTAACTGCCCCACTTAGGCCGAGAAGGGGACCCGTTTCGGCCTCAGACTCTGAGTGGTCCCGCTCCTCTGGAGCCTCAGGAAGACCCCCAGACAGGGGGCCACCAACTGCACCACTTAGGCCGACTAGGGGACCCGTTTCGGCCTCAGACTCTGCGTGGTCCCGCTCCTCTGGAGCCGCAGGAAGACCTCCAGACCTGGGGCCACCAACTGCCCCACTTAGGCCGAGAAGGGGACCCGTTTCGGCCTCAGACTCTGAGTGGACCCGCTGCTCTGGAGCCTCAGGAAGACCTCCAGACAGGGGGCCACTAACTGCCCCACTTTGGCCGAGAAGGGGACCCGTTTCGGCCTCAGACTCTGAGTGGTCCCGCTCCTCTGGAGCCTCAGGAAGACCCCCAGACAGGGGGCCGACAACTGCACCACTTAGGCCGAATGGGGGACCCGTTTCGGACTTAGACGGCAAGTGGTCCCGCTCCTCTGGAGCCTCAGGAAGACCTCCAGACCGTGGACCACCAACTGCACCACTCGGGCCGAGTAGGGGACCCGTTTCGGCCTTAGACGCCACGTGGTCCCGCTCCTCTGGAGCCTCAGGAAGACCTCCAGACCGTGGACCACCAACTGCACCACTCGGGCCGAGTAGGGGACCCGTGTCGGCCTTAGACGCCACGTGGTCCCGCTCCTCTGGAGCCTCAGGAAGACCTCCAGACCGTGGACCACCAACTGCACCACTCAGTCCGACCAGGGGACCCGTTTCGGCCTTAGACGCCACGTGGTCCCGCTCCTCTGGAGCCTCAGGAAGACCTCCAGACCGGGGGCCACCAACGGCACCACTCAGTCCGACCAGGGGACCCGTTTCGGCCTTAGACGCCACGTGGTCCCGCTCCTCTGGAGCCTCAGGAGGACCTCCAGACCGGGGGCCACCAACGGCCCCACTCAGTCCGACCAGGGGACCCGTTTCGGCCTTAGACGCCACGTGGTCCCGCTCCTCTGGAGCCTCAGGAAGACCTCCAGACCGGGGGTCACCAACGGCACCACTCAGTCCGACCAGGGGACCCGAATCGGCCTTAGACGCCACGGGGTCCCGCTCCTCTGGAGCCTCAGGAAGACTTCCAGACCAGGGGCCACCTTTCTTATATGTCAAACGACCACTGTCCTGCAAAACAGGCCCACAAAACGGTACCAGGCGAAGCCCATAAATCCACAGTGAGCGGACTGTGAAATTTCTTATTTTCGAGACCCCTGCTAACCCTATATTACCATCCCTGGTAGTCTAAAACGAACCCATGGGAGTCTAGCAGAAAAATGACTTAGAAAAAAAACGCTTGGTTTTTCAAACGAAGCCAAGGAATCCACAGTGAGCGGACTGTGAAATTTCTTGTTTAACAATTTATAATAATAATAATAGTTAATAATAAGAATAAGAATAATAATAAGAATAATAATAATAAGAAGAATAATAATAAGAATAATAATAATAATAATAATAATAATAAGAATAATAATAAGAATAAGAATAAGAAGAATAACAATAAGAGTAACAATACAAAGAAGAATAACAATAAGAATAAGAGGAATAACAATAAGAAATCAGGTCTCAGCACCAATCCCACATGCTCTCTGTCCCTCCCTTGCCATGGGAGCCCACACACACACACACACACACACACACACACACACACACACACACACACACACACACACACACACACACACACACACACATATGACCTCTATCTCTACCCAGGAATAGGAGGCTCAGCTCTGGTGTGTGTGTTTCCAGCTTCCCCCTATAGGCCCACACACACACAACACCTCTATCTCTACCCAGGAATAGGAGGCTCAGCACTGGTGTGTGTGTTTCCAGCTTCCCCCTATAGTCCCCACACACAAAATACCTCTATTTCTACCCAGGAAAAGGAGGCTCAGCTCTGGTGTGTGTGTTTCCAGCTTCCCCCTATAGTCCCCACAGACAAAATACCTCTATTTCTACCCAGGAAAAGGAGGCTCAGCTCTGGTGTGTGTGTTTCCAGCTTCCCCCTATAGGCCCCCCCACACACACACAACACCTCTATCTCTACCCAGGAATAGGAGGCTCAGCTCTGGGATGAGTGTTTCCAGCTTCCCCCTATAGTCCCCACACACAAAATACCTCTATTTCTACCCAGGAAAAGGAGGCTCAGCTCTGGTGTGTGTGTTTCCAGCTTCCCCCTATAGGCCCCCCCACACACACACAACACCTCTATCTCTACCCAGGAATAGAAGGCTCAGCTCTGGGATGAGTGTTTCCAGCTTCCCCCTATAGGCCCAAACACACAAGTCCTCTGTCTCTACCCAGGAATAGGAGGCTCAGCACTGGTGTGTGTGTGTTTCCAGCTTCCCCCTATAGTCCCCACACACAAAATACCTCTATTTCTACCCAGGAAAAGGAGGCTCAGCTCTGGTGTGTGTGTTTCCAGCTTCCCCCTATAGGCCCCCCCACACACACACAACACCTCTATCTCTACCCAGGAATAGGAGGCTCAGCTCTGGTGTGTGTGTTTCCAGCTTCCCCCTATAGGCCCCCCCACACACACACACAACACCTCTATCTCTACCCAGGAATAGGAGGCTCAGCTCTGGGATGAGTGTTTCCAGCTTCCCCCTATAGGCCCAAACACACAAGTCCTCTGTCTCTACCCAGGAATAGGAGGCTCAGCACTGGTGTGTGTGTGTTTCCAGCTTCCCCCTATAGTCCCCACACACAAAATACCTCTATTTCTACCCAGGAAAAGGAGGCTCAGCTCTGGTGTGTGTGTTTCCAGCTTCCCCCTATAGGCCCCCCCACACACACACACACAACACCTCTATCTCTACCCAGGAATAGGAGGCTCAGCTCTGGGATGAGTGTTTCCAGCTTCCCCCTATGGGCCCAAACACACAAGTCCTCTGTCTCTACCCAGGAATAGGAGGCTCAGCACTGGTGTGTGTGTTTCCAGCTTCCCCCTATAGTCCCCACACACAAAATACCTCC
>NW_027641476.1:17500-22500 GCF_949987615.1 Pollachius pollachius
CCCGTTTCGGCCTCAGACTCTGAGTGGACCCGCTCCTCTGGAGCCTCACCAAGACCCCCAGACAGGGGGCCACCAACTGCACCACTCAGTCCGAGTAGGGGACCCGTTTCGGCCTCAGACACTGAGTGGTCCCGGTCCTCTGGAGCCTCTGGAAGACCTCCAGACAGGGGGCCCACTAACTGCACCACTTAGGCCGAGTAGGGGACCCGTTTCGGCCTCAGACTCTGAGTGGACCCGCTCCTCTGGAGCCTCACCAAGACCCCCAGACAGGGGGCCACCAACTGCACCACTCTGTCCGAGTAGGGGACCCGTTTCGGCCTCAGACTCTGAGTGGTCCCGCTCCTCTGGAGCCTCAGGAAGACCTCCAGACCTGGGGCCCACTAACTGCACCACTTAGGCCGAGTAGGGGACCCGTTTCGGCCTCAGACTCTGAGTGGACCCGCTCCTCTGGAGCCTCACCAAGACCCCCAGACAGGGGGCCACCAACTGCACCACTCTGTCCGAGTAGGGGACCCGTTTCGGCCTCAGACTCTGAGTGGACCCGCTCCTCTGGAGCCTCACCAAGACCCCCAGACAGGGGGCCACCAACTGAACCACTCAGTCCGAGTAGGGGACCCGTTTCGGCCTCAGGCTCTGAGTGGTCCCGCTCCTCTGGAGCCTCAGGAAGACCTCCAGACAGGGGGCCCACTAACTGCACCACTCAGGCCGAGTAGGGGAACCGTTCCGGCCTCAGACTCTGAGTGGACCCGCTCCTCTGGAGCCTCACCAAGACCCCCAGACAGGGGGCCACCAACTGCACCACTTTGGCCGAGTAGGGGACCCGTTTCGGCCTCAGACTCTGAGTGGACCCGCTCCTCTGGAGCCTCAAGAAGACCTCCAGACAGGGGGCCACCAACTGCACCACTCAGGCCGAGTAGGGGACCCGTTTCGGCCTCAGACACTGAGTGGTCCCGCTCCTCTGGAGCCTCAGGAAGACCTCCAGACAGGGGGCCCGCTTACTGCACCACTTAGGCCGAGTAGGGGACCCGTTTCGGCCTCAGACTCTGAGTGGACCCGCTCCTCTGGAGCCTCAGGAAGACCTCCAGACAGGGGGCCCACTAACTGCACCACATGGGCCGAGTAGGGGACCCGTTTCGGACTTAGACGCCAAGTGGTCCCGCACCCCTGGATGGTTCTAGAGACCCCCAGACCAGGGGCCACCAACTGCACCACTTGGGCCGAGTAGGGGACCCGTTTCGGCCTTAGACGCCACGTGGTCCCGCTCCTCTGGAGCCTCAGGAAGACCTCCAGACCGGGGGCCACCAACGGCACCACTCAGTCCGACCAGGGGACACCTTTCGGCCTTAGACGCCACGTGGTCCCGCTCCTCTGGAGCCTCAGGAAGACCTCCAGGGCCAGGGGCCACCTTTCCTATATGCCAAACAACCACTGTCCTGCAAAACAGGCCCACAAAACGGTATCAGGCGAAGCCCATAAATCCACAGTGAGCGGACTGTGAAACTTCTTATTTTCGACACCCCTGGTATATATTACCATCCCTGGTAGTCTAAAACGAACCCATGGGAGTCTAAAATGAACCCATGGGATTCTAAACACAACCCATGGTAGTCTAAAACGAACCCATGGGAGTCTAGCAAAAAAAGAACTTAGAAAAATAACGCTTGGATTTTCATTCCTCCAGGCTCACACCGACTCACTGCACAACTCAGTCCGAGTAGGGGACCCATTTCGGACTCAGACTCTGAGTGGACCCGCTGCTCTGGAGCCTCAGGAAGACCTCCAGACAGGGGGCCACCGACTGCCCCACTTAGGCCGAATAGGGGACCCGTTTCGGCCTCAGACTCTGCGTGGTCCCGCTCCTCTGGAGCCTCAGGAAGACCTCCAGACCTGGGGCCCACCAACTGCCCCACTTAGGCCGAGAAGGGGACCCGTTTCGGACTCAGACTCGGAGTGGTCCCGCTCCTCTGGAGCATCAGGAAGACCTCCAGACAGGGGGCCACCAACTGCCCCACTTAGGCCGAGTAGGGGACCCGTTTCGGCCTCAGACTCTGCGTGGTCCCGCTCCTCTGGAGCATCAGGAAGACCTCCAGACAGGGGGCCACCAACTGCCCCACTTAGGCCGAGTAAGGGACCCGTTTCGGCCTCAGACTCTGCGTGGTCCCGCTCCTCTGGAGCCGCAGGAAGACCTCCAGACCTGGGGCCACCAACTGCCCCACTTAGGCCGAGAAGGGGACCCGTTTCGGCCTCAGACTCTGAGTGGACCCGCTGCTCTGGAGCCTCAGGAAGACCTCCAGACAGGGGGCCACTAACTGCCCCACTTAGGCCGAGAAGGGGACCCGTTTCGGCCTCAGACTCTGAGTGGTCCCGCTCCTCTGGAGCCTCAGGAAGACCCCCAGACAGGGGGCCACCAACTGCACCACTTAGGCCGACTAGGGGACCCGTTTCGGCCTCAGACTCTGCGTGGTCCCGCTCCTCTGGAGCCGCAGGAAGACCTCCAGACCTGGGGCCACCAACTGCCCCACTTAGGCCGAGAAGGGGACCCGTTTCGGCCTCAGACTCTGAGTGGACCCGCTGCTCTGGAGCCTCAGGAAGACCTCCAGACAGGGGGCCACTAACTGCCCCACTTTGGCCGAGAAGGGGACCCGTTTCGGCCTCAGACTCTGAGTGGTCCCGCTCCTCTGGAGCCTCAGGAAGACCCCCAGACAGGGGGCCGACAACTGCACCACTTAGGCCGAATGGGGGACCCGTTTCGGACTTAGACGGCAAGTGGTCCCGCTCCTCTGGAGCCTCAGGAAGACCTCCAGACCGTGGACCACCAACTGCACCACTCGGGCCGAGTAGGGGACCCGTTTCGGCCTTAGACGCCACGTGGTCCCGCTCCTCTGGAGCCTCAGGAAGACCTCCAGACCGTGGACCACCAACTGCACCACTCGGGCCGAGTAGGGGACCCGTGTCGGCCTTAGACGCCACGTGGTCCCGCTCCTCTGGAGCCTCAGGAAGACCTCCAGACCGTGGACCACCAACTGCACCACTCAGTCCGACCAGGGGACCCGTTTCGGCCTTAGACGCCACGTGGTCCCGCTCCTCTGGAGCCTCAGGAAGACCTCCAGACCGGGGGCCACCAACGGCACCACTCAGTCCGACCAGGGGACCCGTTTCGGCCTTAGACGCCACGTGGTCCCGCTCCTCTGGAGCCTCAGGAGGACCTCCAGACCGGGGGCCACCAACGGCCCCACTCAGTCCGACCAGGGGACCCGTTTCGGCCTTAGACGCCACGTGGTCCCGCTCCTCTGGAGCCTCAGGAAGACCTCCAGACCGGGGGTCACCAACGGCACCACTCAGTCCGACCAGGGGACCCGAATCGGCCTTAGACGCCACGGGGTCCCGCTCCTCTGGAGCCTCAGGAAGACTTCCAGACCAGGGGCCACCTTTCTTATATGTCAAACGACCACTGTCCTGCAAAACAGGCCCACAAAACGGTACCAGGCGAAGCCCATAAATCCACAGTGAGCGGACTGTGAAATTTCTTATTTTCGAGACCCCTGCTAACCCTATATTACCATCCCTGGTAGTCTAAAACGAACCCATGGGAGTCTAGCAGAAAAATGACTTAGAAAAAAAACGCTTGGTTTTTCAAACGAAGCCAAGGAATCCACAGTGAGCGGACTGTGAAATTTCTTGTTTAACAATTTATAATAATAATAATAGTTAATAATAAGAATAAGAATAATAATAAGAATAATAATAATAAGAAGAATAATAATAAGAATAATAATAATAATAATAATAATAATAAGAATAATAATAAGAATAAGAATAAGAAGAATAACAATAAGAGTAACAATACAAAGAAGAATAACAATAAGAATAAGAGGAATAACAATAAGAAATCAGGTCTCAGCACCAATCCCACATGCTCTCTGTCCCTCCCTTGCCATGGGAGCCCACACACACACACACACACACACACACACACACACACACACACACACACACACACACACACACACACACACACACACACATATGACCTCTATCTCTACCCAGGAATAGGAGGCTCAGCTCTGGTGTGTGTGTTTCCAGCTTCCCCCTATAGGCCCACACACACACAACACCTCTATCTCTACCCAGGAATAGGAGGCTCAGCACTGGTGTGTGTGTTTCCAGCTTCCCCCTATAGTCCCCACACACAAAATACCTCTATTTCTACCCAGGAAAAGGAGGCTCAGCTCTGGTGTGTGTGTTTCCAGCTTCCCCCTATAGTCCCCACAGACAAAATACCTCTATTTCTACCCAGGAAAAGGAGGCTCAGCTCTGGTGTGTGTGTTTCCAGCTTCCCCCTATAGGCCCCCCCACACACACACAACACCTCTATCTCTACCCAGGAATAGGAGGCTCAGCTCTGGGATGAGTGTTTCCAGCTTCCCCCTATAGTCCCCACACACAAAATACCTCTATTTCTACCCAGGAAAAGGAGGCTCAGCTCTGGTGTGTGTGTTTCCAGCTTCCCCCTATAGGCCCCCCCACACACACACAACACCTCTATCTCTACCCAGGAATAGAAGGCTCAGCTCTGGGATGAGTGTTTCCAGCTTCCCCCTATAGGCCCAAACACACAAGTCCTCTGTCTCTACCCAGGAATAGGAGGCTCAGCACTGGTGTGTGTGTGTTTCCAGCTTCCCCCTATAGTCCCCACACACAAAATACCTCTATTTCTACCCAGGAAAAGGAGGCTCAGCTCTGGTGTGTGTGTTTCCAGCTTCCCCCTATAGGCCCCCCCACACACACACAACACCTCTATCTCTACCCAGGAATAGGAGGCTCAGCTCTGGTGTGTGTGTTTCCAGCTTCCCCCTATAGGCCCCCCCACACACACACACAACACCTCTATCTCTACCCAGGAATAGGAGGCTCAGCTCTGGGATGAGTGTTTCCAGCTTCCCCCTATAGGCCCAAACACACAAGTCCTCTGTCTCTACCCAGGAATAGGAGGCTCAGCA